>NW_021821220.1:0-93284 GCF_901001135.1 Rhinatrema bivittatum
CTCTCTGCGCTTGCGCGAGCCCTAGAGGGGGGCCTCTCATTCCCGACGGCGTCTCCCTCGTGGGAGCACTGCGGGCTAGGCCGCAGCGGCGGATTCGCGAGCCCTGCTGTCCCCCCTGAGCCGGAACCGAGAAGAGGTAAGGGGCCGGTCACGCTCCTCGCAACCGGAACCACAACACCAGGGCCGCGAGTTCACCTGGAGTGAAGGGCCAGGCATGGCAGGATGTGAGTTAGGTCTGCCGCGGCTGCCCGTGGCCGATGGTCATAACAGTTGGATGGTCCTGCTCTCGCCTGAGCTTCCCCCTTGTGGGAACAAAATGACTTCCTTCTCAGGAATTTAGATAACTTCACACATCAATTTCACCTAATCTTTGTCCAGCCCGGGTGTATTTTGTCTGCTGTCACAGAACTCCTTCGTATCCACCAAGGCACTCAGCGAGTATGCAGTCGAATTTCAATCCTTAACCTCCAAACTTGGTTGGGGCGAAGATAGCCAAACCGCCATTTTCTGGCAAGGATTATCCAGGAGGATAAAGGATGAACGAGCAGCTCAGGACATTCCTTCATCCCTCGAAGCACTTATTGCCTTGGCTATTCGTATAGACTTGAGATTCCAGGAACAAGCTCATGAGAGAAAGGCCTTTCAGTGGAACACTCCTGTGGCTCCCAGACCTCTGAATCCCTCACAACCCATCCTAGAACTGTAGAAAGTGGTGGCCTTCGAAAAATCCATGCAATTGGATAATATCAGACACTCGCTCAATGAGAAACATGCAAAGATTGCATAATCTCTCATCTCTACTGTGCTACACAAGACCATTTTGTCAGCTGTGTCCCGTGAGAACTGAAAATTCAGTAAAAAGAAGTCTCATCGGGAGGTTAGCATGTCACCTTCCTGCTTCCTCTCTAATGGCACCAGTGTGCCTCACCTACGGAAAACACACAGTTCAGACTGAATCCTTACTAATTCCGGAGCCAGGGTTAACTTTATCCAAGAGTTACTGCTGCACCAGTGTGGTTGCCCTACTATCATCTTAATTACCCCCTGTTTCATTTCACCAGTCAACTGAAATCTCGACCTGATTGTGTGACCACAGCTTCTTCACCTACTACAATGCAGATTGGGCCTCATCAAGAGCACTTTCAGTTCTTTGTGCTATTCAAAGCATGTACTTGGATTAACCTGGCTTAGACTTCATCAACTGTCCATTGATTGGAGCACCTTACAGATTAACCAATGTGGTCCATCCTGTCGGGAACATTGTACTGTCTTATCGTTATCGCTGGACATTTTTCTCCAAACCACCTTGCCTAAACTATAAGACTTGCTGCTTCAAAGTACATCCTGTTCCTACATGAGTTCTGACCTGAATTGTTCTTATGCTGAAGAATCCTTGTCCGTAGATCCAGACAAGTCTCAGTTTTCATCCAAGCTTTCAGCCCTGTCTTTGTACAAGCCTTCAGTCTTACCTTCATCCAAGTCTTCAGCCTTGAATGGTTCTTCAGTCCAGTTCTGAAACCAAAGAATCTCTGGATCCTATATCAAGCCCCCGAGCTCTCAGTTGATAGAAAGGTACCTTCATCTCCTCAGAAGCCAAAGAGAAGAGGCCTGTGAAGAGGGCTTAGAGGAGGGGGTACTATTATGGTTACAGCCTGTGGGGAGGTCCTGTGAGTGGCTTCACTCACCCACACTCCGCTGGTCCACTGTTGCTGCTTCTCATGGCAGGGAAACTCCACTCCTGTCCCGCTTCTAGGTGCATGCCAGGCTATGTAGGCCCTCCAGCAGGAAACCGCCATCATGGTGCTTCCCAATGACATCAGACAGCCAGGAATTTAAACCCCAGCCATGCTAAACAGCATTGTCTCAGCAAGGTTTCCTGTTTACTTGTCCTCAGTCGGGATCCAGTCTTCAGTCCTGCTCAAGTCTTCAGCCTGCTTCAGTCTTCAGCTTCACCCCACTCCAAGTCTTCAGCCTACTTCAGTCTTCAGGTCCACTCACTCCAAGTCTTCAGCCTAGTTCAGTCTTCAGCTCCACTCACTCCAAGTCTTCAGCCTGCTTCAGTTTTCAGCCCCACTTTGCTCCAAGCTTCCACCACAGCCTTGCCTCCATCAAGCCTTCAGTTTTGGCCATAGCCTGTCGGACTCTGTCCTAGCCTGGTCCATGCTAAGACTCACCCACTGTTGGCACAAACCTTAGGACTCGGTCCACAAGGTTGCGCCATTAGTGTCTCGGCAAGAGGGACTCACACTCCAATCATTTGCAACAGGGCCCCTGCCAAATAACCTTACTTCTGCTATGGATGATGAATAAGTTACAAAGTAAAGAAAATTAGGAAGATCTGAAGGAATTTAAGGATAAAGGCTAACTGGGGGACATGAAGGCTATTAAACTAAGGAGGTTTGAAGTGCCTATCTCTTAACTGGGTGAACTGAGGGTGAACTGATAAAACTGTGAATAGCATCAGCTCAAGTTCCTTTTAAATCCCCCAATTGCAACATTCTTCACGATTTCTATTTCGTCCATTCAAGAGAATGAAAAAGTTGACCTGCTTTTAGCATTGCTTTGTATAAGTAGTTTTGTTCATGGCCTCTCTGATGGGAAAATCAATAAACATGTTTAATACAAAAAAACAAAATCCCTCAATTTACGAGGTAGAAGTGGGATTTGCATGCCCATGCATGCACCCACTTAAAATTTGGCACACATGTGTGTGCGGCCAGGCTATTTTAGAATATGCGGGAATATACATGCGCAAGCTATGCACATGCACACTGGTTTGAAGTTATCAACCCAGGGTGGAAAATATCAAGTTTGGGGAGACAAAGAAAAGGAATAGAAAATAAAATAGAAGGGAAAAGATGGGTACAGAAATAGAGGACATGAGAATTTATGTGGAGGTAACTCATATTTCCCATTACTACCTCTGAAAAGAGGTCCCCATTGGTAAGACCCATGATTTTATTGGAGTAATGTCTGTGCAGGAAAAGAGTGTAAGACAGAAGGAGTTGGAGCAAGAGTCAGCATGGAATAGGCGAAAGAAACCTTGTTTACTTGCTGAGTGACCTAATGCTTCTATGGAGGTAAGTGTAGGACACCCAGGTGACTCAATTCAGGAAAATCACTGCAAATTAATTCCTCAAATGTGTGAGGACCATGGAGTCCCTCTGACTGGAGTAACTCAATTTGAGAGATAACAAATCATCCATCTACTGTCAATGTATTGAAGCAAGTGAGGGAAGCTTAGAGCCTGAGGAGTTCTCTGCTACATTTCATAAGTGGTTCAATGTCTTATTATAGACATTGAAAACTAGAAAACACATTGTTTATGTCCAGAAAGCAACATGTCTAAATAGTTTCTGTACAATAAAGACAAACTGATTTGGAACCACCCCTGCTATCAGTGTGCAGTCCATTACTTTAGCATGTTTTGCACGTTTTAAAAAAATATATATATTTATAAATATGCACAATTGTCCACAGCATCAGCAGTATAAATCATAATTTAATAAAATCAACAAATAAAACAACATTGCTTTGAGCAGTTCAGCATAATTTTTTCCAATGCCTTTTTATTAGGAAGTGCAGAAGAAAAAAAATGTTTGTTTTTTCCATTTGTGTCATGGGGATCTAATTTGTTTTATTAGTTTCAAAACAAAAAGAACAAATTCATGTTTATGTTCTATTTGGTTTTTTCTTTGCCATTAAAGTCAATGGGGTAAGCATTGCAGCTTATTTTGGGCTCCCTAATTGGTGTTTTCTCATCAGTTCTCATGAAACGTCTGAAAAGAATTCATCAGAAGGGGGAAAAAAAACTCCAAGATATCTAGACTGTGGCAAAATGGCACAAAAAGTGTAAATGGGCAAAGAGTTCCAGCATTGACAGGAGTTATCCATGGCATCATCAGAGAAGAAAAAAGAAATTTAGTATGGGAAGAACACCCCAAGCCTCTTAAAGAAGGCACCAGCAACTATGGCATGAACTCTGGAGGCAAAGAAGCATAAAAAATGGCATCAGCATCCAAAGGCACCATGGCATGAAGAGGGAATGAAGCAGAAAAGGTAGCAGGGAAAACCTAATGGCACTGATAAAGGAGACAAGCAGCATAAAGAGTGGGGTCAAGACACCAAAGAGGTGCAAAGCAGCTCCACTCCCAGAATGGCAGGAATACCTCAAGGTATATGATCTGGGTTATGGCAGCAAGGCTCAGTGACAGAAAGAACTCCAAAGGTTAAAGTATGGGTATGGCAGCAAGGCTGAGTGGCATAAGGATTGTTAATATATAGCATGAGGGGTAGCAAGGCAGATTGCATGGGAGATGCCAGTCATTCTATTAAGGCACACTTGTCAATTGTCAGATTCAATACAAACAAATGAACTGTAGTCAGTATTTTTTTCTTAAAATAAGCTTTCATTATATTTCATGCTTGAACTTGATTTAGCTGTTGGGTGGAATTTTGATTTTCTTGTGAAATGGCTAGCTGAATAAAATTGTTATCACATTCAGAACATGCAATTGGTTTCTCTCCTCTATGTTTTATGTTCTGTTTGTATATCTTTGTTTAGATTAAGGGCTTTTGTGGACAATCCACCCCAGTAAAACCAACAGGGTGAGAGAATCAGACTTTGACTGTGAATGGGTAGAAAAATAAGAACTTTAGTACAAATGCTGTGGTGGTTGTAACCTATGGGGTAGATTTTCAAAGGGTTACATGCTTAGGTTATGAGTGTAACCTCCCAAAACCTACCCCAAACCCCCCCCCTGCACACGCCAAGCCTATCTTACATAGGCTGCCAGCACGCGCAAAGCCCCGCAATGTGAGTAAGGCAGGGGGTTTTCCTGGTGGAGTGTGTCGGGGGTATGTCGCAGCCAGCGCATCATCAGGGTGTGTCAGGGCGTGTCGCAGCCTGTGAGTCATCGGGGGCATTCTGGGGTTGTGGACGCAGCCTCCGGACCAGCCCCTGGACCGGACCATGGCACACTGGCGGCTGGCCCGGTGCACGCAAGTTACGCCTGCCTCGGGAAGGCATAACTTGTGCAACAAAGGTAGGGGGGGGTTTAGATAGGGCCTGGGTGTGGGTTAGGTAGGGGAAGGGAGGGGAAGGTGCAGGGGGGTGGAAGGAAAGTTCCCTCTGAGGCTGGCTGCATGGCTCGGTGCGCGCCGGCTGCTGATTTTGGGCAGCCTGCGCGCACCGACCCTGGATTTTAACAGATACGCACGGCTATGCCACTCTATTGAAATCCGGTACTCTAATATAAGCCAAAAATACACAACAATCAAATAAACACAGATTTGGCCAAGAAAAGAACTATGTTTGTATTCTCTAACAACCGTCATACATGGCCGCAGGCAGCTGAAGAGCTTATGTGTGTAAGCTTAAGTAGCTGCTGGGCTGAATAATCATAGGTTGCAGGAAGAATTATAGAAGCGCTGTCACAGTGTGCGAACAAACTACTGTGTGAGCACTTATCTGTTTCCACGTGTGGCAACTGAATGTATAATGTGTATACATTGAATGTGTATAATCCTTCAGGATTATACACATTCAGTTGCCACACGTGGAAACAGATAAGTGCTCACACAGTAGTTTGTTCGCACACTGTGACAGCGCTTCTATAATTCTTCCTGCAACCTATGATTATTCAGCCCAGCAGCTACTTAAGCTTACACACATAAGCTCTTCAGCTGCCTGCGGCCATGTATGACGGTTGTTAGAGAATACAAACATAGTTCTTTTCTTGGCCAAATCTGTGTTTATTTACTCTATTGAAATCCGGCATACTTTTGTTTGTGCCTGGTGTGCGAACAAAAGTACGCACACACTTTTTTTATAAAATCTACCCCTATATCTTTTGTCTTTTTTCACATTTTTGTTCTAGGGACAAAATACTACAGTGCAACCAAGAAACAAATCATGTTGGAGAATCAGGCTGGAATCATTGTAGAGTAGTCTGAATAAAATAAAGAACCATATAATAGGTGGAAGGGAGTTGAATTTTTTTTTTTTTTTTTTTTACAATTTTTCTTTTTCTTTTCTAGGAAAAAATAAACAACCCGTTACAAACAATAAACAAACAGCAAACAGCATAGAGGCACAAAAACTCCCGTGCTTATAGCAGGCAAGTAGAATGTTAACGATAAGGCCTCTGTTTGGTATCAGGGGCATGGCAGGCAGGCAGAATGGCAGCAAGGCCTTCAAGATACTTTCAGTCCTCTTGCCACTTGTATGGAAAAACTAGAAACCCAAGCAAAGGTAGGTTGCTTTTCAAAAAGACTAGCTTTTCCATCAAGTGTTGCACCAGTCATGAATGATAAGAGTTCACAATATCCCCTGCCATTGAAAACACACATTCATTTTGCATGCTGGTTAGGGGGCTGGAAAGATACTGCTATGCCACTGTGGCTAGTTCTGACCAGATGGTGGACTTATGCCAGCATATCTGTGTCAATTTCTTCAATGGGCTCATTTAGATAGTGGGTAACAGACTTTTGGCTAGGTTCTCCTTTGCCTGAGTGGGCTGAGAGTCTTTCATAATACCAGCTGTTCTTGCTCTGGCCTGTGTCAGAAGAACATAAAAACATAAGAAATTGCCATACTGGATTAGACTGAGGGCCAATCAAGCTCAGCATCCTGTTTCCAACAGTGGCCAATCCAGGTTACAAGTACTTGGCAAGTACCCAAATAGTAAATAAATAGTGGCTATTCCTTAAGTCAGCTTGGTTAGCAGTTTATGGACTTCTCCACCAGGAACTTTACCAAAACTTTTTTAAACCCAGCTATGATAACTGCCTTAACCACATCACTGGCAATGAATTGCAGAGCTTAATTGTGTATTGGGTGAAAAATAACTTTTTCCGATTTGCTTTAAATGTGCTACATGCTAACTTCATGGAGTACCCCCCCCCCCCCCCAGTCCTTGTATTATCAGAAAGAGTAAATAACCAATTCATATTTAGCCATTCTAGTTTTCTCATGATTTTAAAGACCTCTATCATATCACCCCTCAACTGTCTCTTCTCCAAGCTGAGCAACCCTAACTTCTTTAGCTTTCCTCATAGGGGAGATGTTCATTCCCTCTATCATTTTGGTCACCCTTCTCTGTACCTTTTCCAGTGCAACTATATAAAGATAATTTTTTTCTGGGTAACATGACTTTGGCATATAGTGATAGAGGAGGAAGTGCTAGCTGTTAGTGTGATGTTCCTGTTTGCACTGCTCTATTTTCTTCTGTGCTGCTACATCTCTTCTCTGCCTGTGCCTCTCACGCTTCACCTGACAGACCTTATGTTCCAGCAGCACCTTCATTTGTGTGATACAATTGGACTCATGGGTGAGATTCCCTTTCACCCAGGGATCAGGTAGTGTAGCAAGCTTGTATACATTGTTGTTAATCGGAGGCTTCAGTCTCTCTTGCATCTGCTGCTGCAAGGATTCCAGAAATCGCAACACCGCTGCTTCTGTACTTTCATTCTGATGGAATCCTTTCAACTTTTCATCCAGAAAATGTACTATAGGGATGACATCGGCCAAGATTGTGCTTCTGGAACTCAGCTCCTCTGCTGCATCTTTGAAGAGCTTCAGGATTTTTAAAAGCTGCTTTATGACTGCCCAATTAAGATGCCCCAGGGAGTAATTCACACTGTCCCTATTTCTTGAGACAGACCTCTGCAGCATCAAATAGGTGGAATTCCAGCACTTGACAGGCTTTCCAATTTCCACTTGCTTCTCCTGCAGAAGCTACCTCACCTTCACATTTCTGTGGAAGTACCCTGCTATTTTCCTGCACCTCTTTAAAAGCTCTGTCAAGTATTCATCATTCTCCTGGACCTTGAACCCCAACCCTAGCACTTCCTTCACTACTAGGTGCAGAGTGTGTGGAAAACATCAGATACACTGAAAGCCCCCTCATGTATTGCCTTTATTATACCTGTGCCATTATCTGTGACAAAGAACCTGCATTAAACTATTTGCTCTCCTGTCTAGCTGCCAATGCTCCACAATCTCTCTAATGGCTGATAGAATATTGGCCATGGTATGGGACTCATCCATCCTGTGGGTGTGCAGCAAACCCCACCTGCACCCTGATGCTCTTTCTCCACTAGAACCGCTGCCCTGGCATAACCAGGTCCCGCCAGTGTGCAATAAGGGAGACATAAGAGTGCAGAGCATTCATGGAGGTCCAGATGTGACTAGTGCAAAGCATGCTACTCCCCTCTGCCTTAGCCAGCAGTGCCTAGATGTGATTACGCCACTGGTTGTACAGGCTGGGGATGATTTTCCTACTAAAGGTGGTCATGGAGGGGACTTTGAAATTTGGCACTATCACCTGCAGGAAACAAACTCACATTCTTCACTAGCTGCAGGGGCTGGTCATCAAATGCAATCATGTCCCTAATGCTCCTGGTTACAAATTTTGATGCTGCCTGCCTCTTTCCCTGGGATAGTGCTACCAAGCAACATCATCCCATTTACTTCATGGTAGTTAGTCACTTCTGACGCATGGCAGAGGACTGCTGACTTGTTGCCTGACTGCTGGAAGGGGCCAAAGGTGTAGGATCAGCTCGACGCACACTCCTCCTCTTTTCAACCACATTCCTCTGACTGGAAGAAAGGGTGTCCTGAGTACTACTAACATCCTCCTTAGATGACAGTACTCTTGGATGTTGCTTCTTTAAGTGATACAGAATACCAGCATATGTAAGATGTCTCACTTGCTTGCCTCAGCTTATATCCTTGGCACACTAAATACACTCCCTCATTTTATAATGCTTCCAGATAACAGATTTATTTCATGATCTCTCTTCTACATTCTGGGAGTGGATGCTGGCACTGAAGTTAAGGTAGAGGGTGGAACGTGACAAACAATGCCAGGGTCATCCGTCACACTCTGTACCTGCACTGCCTGCTCTTCCTCACCATCATCCTCACTAGTTTCCTCAGTGCCCTCTTGCTAAAGGAGAAGTTAAGAAGCTATCAACTAATCCTCCTAAATGTTCTTCAGGCAATAGTTCTAAATTTCTTCATCAAGGAGTCTTATACAGGACAATTCATCTTCAGAAGATTCAGAAGCACATATTCTCTGTGCTAACTGCTAACTCATCAGCTGTAGCAAAGGATGAGTGCACTGTTGGATATTGGTCTTGCACTTCTGCTACCCATGTTGCCCTACTACTAGTGGTTGTCTAAGATGCCTCTGCCACCTTTACCCTCACCTCCAAAACAACACGGCAAAAATAGGAAGTGTTGGCAGTGGCACATCATCTCCAAATTTCAGCCTCTTCTAGCTACAGCTGCCTGCCTCGCCTTCAAATTTGGATTTGAACAAGTCCCTTTTCAACTTAGTTGGGGACCTTCCTGTCTTAGTGCCTCTTCTGCCTTTCCCTGACTTCACTGCCTAATACTGTGGAGCTGGATAATAAATTTGTTCTGTAATTGACCGTGTGAACACCAAAGTGACAATGCAAATGTGCACAGCTGAGACTGCTGCCTCCTGCATGCTGCTTGCTTGCTGCAGTGATCTGCTCAAACTAATGCTCACCTCTCTTGATTGGACTGGTTCAGCAGTGCCCATTAGCTAGTACCTACCCAGAGGAAAAAAAAAATAATCTTAGCTGGCACTGCTGGTTCCCTGTCACTCTCCCCACTCTCTCCCTCCTACACCTAGACCCTGCTGCACCCTCACCCAGAGCAGAAGAAATAATCAGCAGCAAAGTGCCTATCTGCCTGGCTGGCACCCTGGCACTACTTTCCACAGTTGGTGACACCAGTGCAACATAACTGAAGCAGCAAACCAGGCATCCAAGCAGATTTTTACTAAAATTGATGAAAAAGTGAACTGTAAGAACAGAGAAAAATATACAATCTCCTCTCGGATGAAAGCCTGAGAAGAACAGGTGCAGCACTGCCTGCTCCACTCATGGACCCCACAAATGAGACAAATGGGACCTATTCATTTGGGATGTACATTCATTTTAAAATGAACTCACATCCCTACTTTTTATGCTATAATCACTCACATAATTATATAATTTTTCCAAAACCTAATACTCCATTAAACATTCATTCAATAGAGTTGTAATCTTACTCACCCTTTATTATTTCTAATGAGTCCCTTGAAGTCATCGGTAGCGTTTTCTCAAATTTAAGTCAGTATAATCTCTTTTTTATGGGTATTTTTCAAGGAGTTATGCCATTTTTTTAATTTACCAAATACTGATTCATCAAATGCTTCCAAGTACAATTGTCAGAATTGAACCCTCACCCAATGAGTGTGAATGTATTTTTTATCCAGAAGCAGCACAACATAGATACATTTTCTCAACCTTAATGAGAGATTGTTTTTTAACAAGCCATGGTTCCCAGCAACAAATATATAGCATTAGAAGAAACTGCCTTTTCAAGCACTAGGCCAATTTTATCTAATAAGTCATGCCAAAAATTACTGCATATACGATAGCAAAGAAATGAATGCCATGTTACAGCTTTATGTTGTGCTGGGAGTGGACTCTTGGCCTGGTGCAGGATTAGTACGGCCTCCGGTCGGACCCAGAGAGCGCCTGCCACCAGAAGGCGGTGCACAGGAGGAGACAGAGGCTAGCTGGAGCTTCACCAATAGCAACCCGGAGTTCCCTCAGGTTGAGCCCTTGGTTACCTGGGCCGCCTGGTCTTAGGTGGATCTTACAGGGTCTCCAAGAGAGAAAGTTCAAAGGAGTGCCCACCACGAACAAGGGTGCACGGTCGGTGTCCAGGCAGAGGTAAGGTCAGGCGGCAATCAGGAGTAGTTGGAGTTCCAGGCAGAGGTCAGATCATGCAGCGATCAAGAGTAGTCGGAGTTCCAGGCAGAGGTCAGGTCAGGTGGCAATCGAGTAGTCAGTGTACAGACACAAATGAAACAGAACCGGAAGTTAGAGAGGGCTTGAGGCAACTAGGAAGAGACCTTTTGCAAAGGCAAGCTCTGATTGTCAGAGCTTGCCTTAAGTAGGGCTGGTTGAGTGACGTTATCCGGACGGGCCCGGCAGCCCTAGCGCGCCACAGCCCCTTTAAATTCTGCGGAGGGGCGCACGCACTCTAGGGGAAAGCCGGAAGAGCAGGGGACTCGATGATGGCGCATTGGGCGTAAGGCAGGGAGAGCGGCGGCGGCGTTTCCAGAATGCCACGAGGCCGAGCAAAGCCAGTGGGACTGCAGAGAGGAGGTGAGCAGAGCCGGCCACGGAGGTTGAAGATTTGGCAGCTGGGATTCAGTGCCAAGTAGTACAGAGCCATGCATCTGGGATGCGGTAATCCAAAAGAGCTGTATGTGATGGGGGGAGGGGGGGGGAGGCTGATGTGCACAGACCAAGAGTGGAATTTTGGGGTGATAGTCTTTGGCAATCTGAAGATGGTGAAGCAATGTGACAAGACAATAGTTAAAGCCAGAAGAATGCTGGATTGCATAAAGAGAGGAATAACCAGTAAGAAAATGGAGGTGGTGATGCCCTTGTACAGGTCCTTGGTGAGGCCTCTCCTGAAGTACTATGTTCAGTTCTGGAGCCCTTATCTAAAAAAAAAAAATAGAGATAAGATGGAGGCGGTCCAGAAAAGGGCTACTGAAATGGTGTGCGGTCAGTGTCAGAAGAACTATGAGGAGAGACTGAAGGATATGAATATGTATACCCTGGAAGAGAGGAAGCACAGGGGTGATATGGTACAGACCTTCAGATACCTGAAAGGTTTTAATGATGTACAAACGTCAAACCTTTTCCATTAAAAGAAATCAGTAGAACTAGGGGTCACGAAATGAAACTCCAGGGAGGACGACTCAGAACCAACGTCAGGAAATATTTCTTCATGGTCAGGGTGGTGGATGCCTAGAGTGCCCTTCTGGAGCAGGTGGTGAAAACCAAAGCAATGGAAGAATTCAAAAGGGCATGAGATAAATACTGTGGATCCCTAAAGGCTAAAGAATGGAAATGAAGAAAAGAGTGCATGGAGTAACTTGCTGGTGTGGCGGTTACTACTTTTAATCAATAAGCCTTGATACTATTGAGGCAACTCCATCATTGCTCTCTGCTTTAATGGCAATGGGAAAAGAGGAATTGGATTTGTACAATAACCGAGGGGCCCAACTTTTTCAGATTGGGTAAACAAGTGTGGGGGTAACTTGCTGTTGTGGCGGTTACTACCCTTAACTAATAAGACTGATACTGCTCTCTTCTTCTTTTTTTTTTTTTTGTTTAAATATTTTTTTATTGAACAAAGACAAAACAACCAATAGTAAGAATATTTGCAGTCTGATACAATCAACAAAAACCATAATTCTGTTACAAGTGGATTCACTACAAAACATAACAAATAAGTACAGCACAATGTCTTTGTACGAGTTCTCGAAAAGAGATTCAGAAAAGGATAGGGAAGAAGGCTCATTAATCCGAAGAAGTGCTAGATATGGGGAAAAAGAAAAAGAAGAAAGGAAGGATGAGCCAAAGGAAATGGAGGAGAAAGAAGCAAAAAAAAAAAAAAGGACAAAGAAAGAGAGAGGGGGAAAGTAGGAGCAGGGAGAGAGTAGAGAAGACGATAAGTAGCGAAAGCAAGAAGAAAAATTGGCTTAGCTAAGCAGGTTGGGCATCTGTAAAATCTAGCCAAGATACGCATGTAAAATCACCATTCATTCTATTGCCGTAATGCTATGTAGTCATTGACGGGTTTCCACACCCTACACCAAGAAGCCAATCTGTTCTATTTAATTGCAACTGATTGCTCATATTTGCTAAAAAGACAAACAGAATTCCACCACAAATGTTCAGAGAGCATATCACTGTGTTTCCATCCATTGCTCCTACCATGTGACAGGGGCCGACCAATGGCACCAGTAGCCCCTGTGATACAGTAAGGTTAAAGGCTATCGGCGCCATTTTGAATACCGGCAGCCGAGGGCGTGAGTGCAGGAGATGGCTCCTGGACCCCCCGTTGGACCACCAGGGAGTTTTGATAAGTCTTGGGGAGATCAGGAGGGTGGGGAGTTGTAGTTAATTCAATTTTAGCTGGGAAACAAATAAGAATGAACACATTAATGTATCGGGGGCCCCCCTTGCCGAATGCCCCCTGATGAATACAAATTCCGAATGCAACGTATGGCGTCCCTCTGCACATCCCTATTGTCTGCCATCATTTCTATGTATATATACTACTTATCTGCTAAGTCAGTTAGCCGGATAAATCTAAAAAGTGCTAATTATCTGGTTAAGACACATAGCACTTTTCAAACTTATCTGGCTATCTGACTTAGGCAGAAAAGTTGTATGTTCAGACTTATCTGGATAAGTAATTCTTTTACCGGATAAGTCGTAACTTGTCCGGATAATGCAGATTTTAAGATTTAACCAAGATAAATCAGAATTTATCCAGAAATATAGCTTGCAACTGCTATACTTGCATATTTTTATATCTAACTTGAAAATATTACATGTGGAGATTTTGCATGCATAATTTCATGCATCTACCCCCATTGAGTCTGCTTTTATGCATGTAGGTTGTGAGATTTTCTAACATGCACATGGCAATGACATTACCAATTTTATCAATTAGTTTACCAGTTCACCCAGTTCATCTGCAGGTGATCAAGGGCCTCTTGTCTCTCCAGCCTGAAGTCCCCTCCATTTTACCCAATCTCCCACCCATCAGTAGTTCACTTTTAAGATATTTGCAATCACTTACGTCAGATATAGAGCAGTGTAAATATACATGAGCAAGCAGCCAAATTAAATTTACATGCAGAAATAGTTTATAAAATAGCAACTTACTGGTGTAAATGTTGACCCAGCTCAGATTGTCCCTGGCCTGCCCCTTTTCTACATGTGCAAATATACTCACGGATCTTTACATATGTGTGTATGTTGAGGTTTATAAAGTAGCATTTACTTGAGTATATTCAGTTTTACATGCATATCTGCTGATTTATACATGCATAGCTTTTGAAAATTCACCTTTATGTGTGTGTCTTTTTAAAATAGCAAGTTACATGTGTAAATAATATTGCCCCCATCCTGGAACACCTGTAGGCTACTCCTTTTTTACACACGATCATATGTGCATGCGAAAGTGAAAGTACATGCCTATTTTTTACTTTTATAAAATATGGAATGTGCGAATAGAAGCTACTTGTGCATGTATATGTTATTTTTTACACATATGATGTTTTCAAAATTTACCCTATTCCTATTGTTCCTTGTTACGCTGTCTTTCTAATACTCTACAGAAAGCATTACTTTTTCACCCTATTCAGATGAATATTCATAGATGGACTCAGTCCATCTGTGATTCATCTTAGAGACTTTGTTCTAATTTATTCCTATCTCCACTTCATCTTCCAGTAATATCTGTTATTCAGTTTGTTCAAAAACTTTATGGAGTTACCAAATACTACTTTTATTTATTTATACATTTTTATATACCGACATTAGATCAGATATGTCACATTGGTTTACAGATAACGTAAAGGGAAACTCATTTTTAACACTGTAAAATAATGAAACTTGGATTCTTGCATATTTCCTACGAGTCAACTTAATTAACAAGAACTAAAATAAGAAATTATAGATTAAAAATTAAAATATGAATTCATTTGAAAAAACCTCATAAGAACATAAAATAAGAAATTGCCATGCTGGGTCAGACCAAGGATCCATCAAGCCTAGCATCCTGTTTCCAACAGAGGCCAAAACCAGGCCACAAGAACCTGGCAATTACCCAAACACTAAGAAGATCCCATGCTACTGATGAAATTAATAGCAGTGGCTATTCCCTAAGGGGTAAATTTTCAAAGCGGTACGCATGTAAGATACGCACGTACCCCCCGAAAACCTACCCCAAACCCCCCCTGCGCGTGCTAAGAGTATTTTGCATAGGCTCAGTGGCGCGCAAGCCCCGGGACGCGCGTAAGTCCCGGGGCTTGCAAAAAGGGACGGTCGGGGTGTGGTCACAGGGCGTGGTTAGGGATTGGGGCGTGTCTGGGGGCGTGTGGGCAGTCCGAGGGCATGGCCGAGTGCCCCGACACAGCGGCCGGCACGCGTAAGTTACTACTGCCCGGAGGCAGTAGTAACTTCTCCAATAAAGGTAGGTGGGGGGTCTAGATAGGGCCGGGGGGGTGGGTTAGGTAGGGGAAGGGAAGGGAAGGTGCAGGGTGGTAGAAAGAAAGTTCCCTCCGAGGCCGCTCCGATTTCGGAGCGGCCTCGGAGGGAACGGGCAGCGTGCACAGGGCTCGGCGCGCGCAAGTTGCACAAATGTGCACCCCCTTGCGTGCGCCGACCCCGAATTTTATAAGATACGTGCGGCTACGCACGTATCTTATAAAATCCAGCGTACTTTTGTTCGCGCCTGGTGCACAAACAAAAGTACGCGCGCGCGTATGTTTTTAAAATCTACCTCTAAGTATAATTGATTAATAGCTGTTAATGGACTTCTCCTCCAAGAACTTATCCAAACCTTTTTTGAACCCATCTACACTAACTGCACTAGACACATCCTCTGGCAACAAATTCCAGAGCTTTATTGTGCGTTGAGTGAAAAAGAATTTTCTCCGATTAGTCTTAAATGTGCTATTTGCTAACTTCATGGAATGCCCCCTAGTCCTTCTATTATTCGAAAGTGTAAATAACCGAGTCATACCTACTAAATAACCGAGTCACATCTACCTCTAAAGTAACTTTGTGAGGCTTGAAATCCAACAATAAAAATGAAATCAGAGCAGCCTCAGAGGGAAATTTCTTTTCGCTCTCCCCACCTTCCCCTCCCTTCCCCTATCTAAACAGCCCCCCAGCCCTACCTAAATCCCCCCCTACCTTTGTTCTCTAAGTTACGCCTGCCCAAGGCAGGCATAACTTGCGGCACCAACCAGCTGCTGGCGTGCCATCTCCCGGCACGGCCACTGTGCCAGAGGACTCGGGATCACCCCAGACCTGTGCTCCACCCCTTGCCCCGCCCTTCCTGCCCCTTTTTCGAAGCCCCGGGACATACGCGCATCCCGGGGCTTGCGCGCACAGGGGCAGGTTTTCGGGATTACTTGCGTAACCCTTTGAAAATCTTCCCCTGAGATTTGATTCAGTTCTGCAGAGCCATCACCTTTAAATATCATTTCTGGCATGGGTATCTTCCTACTAGTAGATGTATCTGCAATTTCTTTCACAAAGATAAACGCAGAGATTTGGATTCGTCTGCATATCTAACGACTATTTTTAGTGTGATGGGTATGTTTCTTACATCTTCCTCAGTGAAGACTGAAGCAAAGAAATCATTTACTTTCTCTGCTATGGCTTTGTTATCTCTAAATGCCCCTTTTAATTCTTGATCCTGTAATGGTCCAGCTGACTCCATCACAGGCTTTCTATTTCGAATGTACCTGAAAAAAGTTCTTATTATTAGTTTTTGCTTGCATAACAAACTTCTTTTCAAATTCTCTCTTTGCCTTGCTTATCAATGCTTTGAGTCAAAGTTTTCTGTGCTTATGCTGTTTCCTGTTTCTTCATTTTATCCTTGAATAATTTGTGTTAATTTTTTAAATATTTGCAGTTATGCAATGGTGGATCTGTAACTGATCTTGTGAAAGGACTCCTGAAGAGGGGCGAAAGAATAAGTGAACCCATAATCGCCTATATTTTACATGAAGCACTTATGGTAAGAATAAAACTCAGAGCTGTAAATGAATCATCAAATGAATGGATGACTGAGGTCTCTTATTATTTAATGATATATCTATATCTATATACTCAGAGATATAGCTATTTATATATATGTATAAAGCATGGTAGGGATGTGCATTCATTTGAAACAAAAGTATAAAATGTAGCATAATGAGTCCATTTTTCTTTCATCTCAAATAAATTGAAATTTTTTTTAAAATGAAAAATGTCATAATTTTTTTCTTTTTACGAAATAATGCACCCTATTAGCAAATAGGGCATACTGATTACTAATATTGCTATTTCCCGAAAACAAAAATAATTAAAAAATAAAGAAATAAAATAAAAACACCAAAAACAAAAAGCGAAGAAAAAAATTAAAGCATTGTTTTGTAAAGACCATAATTATATTGTTTTTTTTAAGATTGCAAAATCTCTTTACACAACTATTTTTTACTTCTAGGCCATTCTACTAAATTTTGTTCTGTACTAGATTTTGTACACAGAATATTATGTGATAGTAATAGTCTTTGAGAGGGCAATTTTCAAAAGCATTTACATGGCTATGTAAGTATTTACTCAAGTAGATTACCGTAGTTGAATACCACTTTAACATGGTATTCACTAAAGGGCTATAGACACTTTAAGGGCAAATTTTAAAAGCCCTATGTGTGGTGATTCCGAAAGATACGTGCATGTCTGGTCCACTCGCGCGCTGCGCAGACTATAAATGGCCCGCACCCATGCGTGTATCTCCTGGTATGTGCACTAGAATGGATTGAGCAGAAAGGGGTGGGCCGAAGAAGGGTCAGGGGTAGGGTCTGGATGGGACTTTTGTGGACCGGGACAGCGCCATTAGGCACTACCCCACAGAAGCGCATGTCGGGGTCTGACCGACGCGCGCAACCTGCTGCTGCCCCGGATAGCAGGTAAGTTTTAAAACAATAAAATGTAGGTTAATTAGTGGGGTTTTAGGGGTCAGGGTTAGTAGGGGAAAAGGCAGGCAGGGTAAGTAGGAGGTTTATAGGGCATATCCCATCACCGCACGCTTATTATAATATCCCCCGTGTGCATGCCGATATAAAACCAGGTGCGCACGTACGCGTGATTAGCGGATTTTAGAACATGCAAGTGTCTTAAAATTGCATCTTAAAAACGCATCTTAATATCAGAAAGCAACATCTGATTTTCATGAACTTTGGTAAATAGGCCCCTTAAAGGTTTATTGAACAGATTCTTACTGTTTTCTGTTAGAGTTTTACCCTACTTTTCAATTATTTAATCTTTCAAGATTGTTAATACATCCCCTCAAGCAAATACATTGTTTCAGAATCAAAATATGCAGGCTATTTGTTGTCTATGGCTGAGATTTGAAAGAATAACTTGCATTTTCAGGTAATGTTCTATTCCCTCACCATAACTTAGGCAATACATTCTGTATAGAGAAGAACGTATTTGATTTTCCTGTCACTGTACTCTAATTAGAAAGTTAGAGTTTATATTCTTCTGTATATCAATAGGTAAACCGACTCAATTGAATTCTTCTTTCAGTATTGATGTGGTGTCACTGCAAAACACTGTGCTAATTAAAAGTTCAGCATGGGAGACTTTATTATTGCCCACTTCTTCTAGGCAGGTTAAGGAATTGATCAGGAGAATGACTGACAATTTTTGTTCATTCAATACCTGTTCAACAGCTATCATGAAGGTTTTACAGCCAGATTTGAGTAGTTTTGTGGCCACTTTCATTGACCTATCTTTGCTTGAAGACTTGATCCCAGCACAAGCTGAGGTTGATTCTGTTCACCCTGTGCTACTTTGGACCCTGGAATCCTTGTCAATTATCAGCCTATTTCCTCACATCATCTTCTTGAAAATATATTGGAGAAAGTTGTCCTTGGATAGCTTCAGGACTTTTTTTGATGAGAATGGTCTTTTAGACAAAAGACAGTCTGGTTTTTGACCAGCCCATAATACAGAACTTTTACTTCTGTCCTGATTCAGTGTTTTCATTGGGAGTTTGAGTCAGACAATACATTTTTGCTAGTGCTTCTTGACATCACCTCTGCTTTTGACCTGAAATATGGTATATTACTCGAGTGATTGAAGGAAATTGTATCACCATTCTAGTATTAAAATGGTTTTCTTTATGTATTCAAGATAAGTACTAGAGGATCTCGACTGGGTCCAATAAGTCTTCCCCTTTTGCATTACTCATCAGTGTCTCCCGGGGTTCGGCCCTTTCGCCAATTTTGTTCAACATTTATGTTTTTACATTTTGTCAAGCTCTGGTAAATTTGGGGGTAGGCTTTCAATTTTGTGCAGATAATACCCAATTTTACTTTTCTTGTTCCTTTTCATTAGAGGACTCTTTAATAAAAATCTCACACTATCTTACTGTTATTAAATCTTGGTTATCATATTATAGGCTTGTTCAAAATCTGAAAAAGTAACGGAGATACTTTTATTGACTCATTTCCCTTAACTAGATGAGGAACTTGCCCTTGATTTTGATGGGATTCAGATCCCAGTGAAGCAACAGGTTCAAAATTTGGGCAGTTTAATGGATGGCAGATTATATTTACCCCACAAATAAACTTGGTAGTCATAAATTCCTTTTTAAACTGCACATATTGTGTTATCTAAAGCCTTTTCTTAAAGAAACAAATGTCTGCTCTGTGATGCAACCATTGCTTGTATCTACTATCGTTTATTGTAACTCATTGTATTTAGGTCTTCCTTATTCCTCAGTTCAGGCTTTGAAACTAGTATAGAATTCTGCTGCATGAATGGTAACTAGCACTTCTTTATACAATCATATTTCACCAGGTCTCTTTAGGTTGCACTAGTTCCCAATCATATGGGGAATCAAATTGAACATTCTTAGCACTATTTTTTAAGCTGTTAATAGTCTAGCTCTACCTTGTTTAAATTTGACTCTTAAGATCTATCAGCCACATCAATGGTTGTGTTCCTTACAGCATTATCTAGTTGATATTCCATCCATTAAACTTGGTAGGATCATTGAATCCAGAGAATGCATGTTCTGCTTTGCAGGCCCTCAACTTTGGAATGACTTGCTAGAGTTGATTAAATCTACTTCAACTATTATACAATTTAGGAACTTCTCAAGGCTCATCTATTCTCCCAGACATTTGAGAAATTACAATGTGGCCAATGCAATACAGTCGCTCAGCCAAGCGCACTGTATAACCCGCAGTTGGACGTGGGTTAAATAGGCGCTAATGAACCCCCTAATGCAATAGGGGGGTTAGTGCCTATTTAATGCGCCTCCGACGTGGAGTGAATGGGATAGTGCTCATCACATGCAAATGCATGTGAATGAGGTTATTTCTCATTCACTCCAAATGCAGAAAAATAAATGTGTGTCTCAGACATGGAGCAGGAGCAGGCATTAATAGCTGAGCGCATTGAAAAAACTGCTTTTCTGTACTTCTTTTAAAAGTTAAAAAAAAACCCTCAGCAGGCCGCATTAAGAAGATCGACACAGATATGCTCCGCATTGGTTTTCATAACTGGTGGACTGTAGTTATGAAAACCGACGCTGAGTTTATCAGCATTGGTGTTCATGACTGGCAGACCACTGGTAACTGTGGGGTCGCATTAGCAAGGAGGCGCTAGGAACATGCATTAGTGGGTGGATTAGCGTCTATTTAACTCCCATCTGACTGCAGGTTATACAGTGCAATTGGCTGAGTACACTGTATTACATCGGCCCCATTGTAATTTCTCAAAAGTCTGAGAGAATAGATGAGCCTTGAGAAGTTCCTAAATTGTATAATAGTCCCGCAAGTGACCCTAGCGCCTCCTTGCTAATGCGCCCCCCTTGCAGGCGCCATGCATGAGTTAAGAAAATGGTGGCTGACTTTTCAGCACCCGCTTTCCGGACTTTTTTTTGCATTGGCCCCAATGATAGGTAATTCTTGCATTTATGATTGTGTACTGTAGTTTGAAGACTCGTTTATTAAAAAACTTTGAAGACTCATTCTGGGTTCTTGAGCAAAGACAGTGATAGCTAGTCTTTCCTTTTATGATTATGCATGGATTCAATGTCACATGAGCAGTGATAGATTGGGTTATTTATCACTGGGGCTATTCATACATTGTTATCAGCTGATTGTTTGTAAGGCCAATGGTAACCCCAATATATTGTTCAACATTGTAATATCGTTAACTACTGTTCATAATGACAGTTTCATTGCTCATGATTCTTCATCCTGTAATAAAACTGTAACCTATTTCAAATCAAAAGTCATTAATATATCTGAAGAATTTGCACAGTTACACTTCCCTACTTATAATTAGAGATGTGCTTCATTTATCACGAATTAAGCAATTTCATCAGGGACTTTTGGCAAGCCTTGGGGGACCATCCTGTCCCCCACAAGACTTGCCAAAGTCCCTGGTGGTCCAGCGGGGGTCCAGGAGTGATCTCACCGTCAGCTGCCAGTAATCAAAATGGCGCCGATAGCCTTTGCCCTTACTATGTCACAGGAGCTACCGGTGCCATTGGTCAGCCCCTGTCACATGGTAGGAGCAATGGATGGCCGGTGCCATCTTATGCTCCTACCATGTGACAGGGGCTGACCAATGGCACCGGTAGCCCCTGTGACATAGTAGGTCAAAGGCTATCAGCGCCATTTTGATGTGAGGCAGGCCAGACAGCCCGACGGCATGGAGGGAGAAATTGCTCGCGGGACCCTGCTGGACCACCAGGGATGTTAGTAAGTCTTGGGGAGGGATCAGGATGGTGGTGGGGGGTTGTATTTAATATATTATAGTAAATTTTAATGCTTGGGGTGGGTTTTTTTGAGCTTTGTTTTCCCGTGTCGTTTTTTGGACCCGTTTCATTTTTCCCTGTTTAGTTTTTTGTTCGTTTTTCCAAAAAACTAACCGAGGAAAAACAAACTTTACCCCGAAACATCCGACTCAAAAAACGACCCCGTAGAAAAAAATGAAGCTCATATCTACTTATAAAAACACAGAATCCAGTTATAAATGGTCAGAATTCACTCTCATCTCAGAAAATATCATCCAAACTATAATAAGGAAACAGAATCCATCTAATTCACCGGATAATCCATGTTCTGGTGCTTTCTTTAAAGCCCTCAGTCCTCATGCTAGTAGCTTTCTTAGTCTATTATTTAATCAATCTTTAGAAACAGGGCAGTTTCCACACAATCTGAAAAAAACTTCTATTTTACCTATCATCAAAAATAAATCAAAAGATGCAGCCGACCTCAGTAATCTCAGACCTATTGCTTCTCTAACCTCTTTAGCAAAACTCATTGAGTCAGTGGTTCTGCACCAACTTTCAGACTACCTATCAGAACATGACATTCTTCATGTTAATCAACATGGGTTCCGTAAAGGACATTCCACTGAAACTCTCTAACTAGCTTCCTTTGATACACTATTCTGAGCTTTCGACTCTTATACAGATCATATTATAGTTTTTTTGGACATTTCCACGGCTTTTGACATGGTTGACCATCAGATTCTCATTTCTGGGCTTAAATCTATAGGTATTTCAGACACAGTCTTACAGTGGTTTTCTTCATTTCTTATAGGACATACTCAACAAGTTAACATTAATAATCACTCTTCTGATCCACATACAATTTCCTCAGATGTTCCTCAAGGCTCATCACTGTCCCCCCATTCTTTTCAGTATCTATCTGTTACCACTTTGTCGTATTCTCTCTTCTTTAAATCTACAGTTTAAAATGTATGCCGATGATTTACAGTTCATACTTCCATATAATTCGTCCTGGTCAGCTACTCTTTCCATGGTCTCCTTATATTTAAAAACTATCAACACATGGGTCTCACACAATCATTTAAAATTAAATCTATCTAAAACAGAAATTGTGCATCTCACTTCCATTTTAGACTCCTCTATTGGTCCCCCTTCTCATTTTCTGTTAAATGGTACATCTATTCCAATCTCTACTTATGCTACAAATTTAGGAGTAATTATTAATACAGATTTATTAATGAAACAACATATTTCATCAGTAACTAAAAAATCTTTCTACAAATTACAACTCCTAAAACATCTTCGACTGTAATGACTGACTGCCAGAGTTAGCAATCTGTTGTGGACTTGCTAGGGAGTTAGCAATCT
Source organism: Rhinatrema bivittatum (assembly GCF_901001135.1). Lineage (NCBI taxonomy): Eukaryota > Metazoa > Chordata > Amphibia > Gymnophiona > Rhinatrematidae > Rhinatrema > Rhinatrema bivittatum. The sequence continues at coordinate 22,802 of NW_021821220.1, forward strand.
ATTGTGGACTCCTCCTATAGAATGGAGGAGTTAACGCAGTCTGTTATGGAGCAACTCCTGTAAAAGGGAGGAGTTAGCAATCTGTTATGACTGACTGCAGGAGTTAGCAACTGTTAGGAACTCCGTGAGGAGTTAGCAATCTTGTTATGAACTAGCTCTTGTGGAAGGCGGAGGTAGCAGTCTGATATGCTCAGCTCCTGTAGAAGGAGTAGTAAACAATCTGTTAGGGTTAAGACTGCTGGATAACAATCTGTTATGAATCTGTTGCTGAAGACTCCTGATGGAGAGAGTAGCAATCTGTTATCAGCGGAGTGCTTGGAGAGGGCACTCAGCTGTAGAGGAATATAGATAGGTGGATCATTGGGCCGATGGCAGATGACTGCGCCCCCAGGAGGATATCCTGAGAGGGACCACCAGCTAGGCTTAAGTACAGAGACAGACTCAGATAATTATTTTATTAGACAGGTTAGTAGAACCACCAGAGGTGGTAGTAGTGAGCTGATATACCCGGCAGGGCTGAAGTCCCTCAGGTACTGGAACAATGATCCCAGGGTTGCTGAGCTATAGAGAAACTATAGATAGTGAGTAGACAGGGTATGCTGTGTTCATAGCCAGAACTAGATGACAAAACTCATATAAGGTCTTTAGAAAGCTCAGTAGTTGGAAAGGGTTAGGCCCTCGAGGAGCGAGTACCTGGTTCTAGGGAAATCTCTGAGAGAGCGGTGGTAACCCACAAATGTCTGTATCTGCGATAGCTTTCAGGCAGTAGAGAATCTTCAGAGTGTTCAGGAACATGGGCCCTCGAGGAGCGAGTATCGGTTCCTATTGGTAATCTGAAATAAAGAAAAGAGAGCGAGGCCCCCGAGGAGCAGGTACCCCTGGTAAGCCCGAGGAGGCAGAGTAGCTTGGACGAATCCTTCCTAACTTGATGTGATAGCAAATTCTGAGACCTTTTATGTGACGGATGACGTCATCTCAGGGGGACACCCTCGAGGTTCGCGCCCTTGCTGGTACATCAATTGGAGCGCTCGCGTGCGCCCTACATCAGGAACATGGCGGATCCCAGCGTCATGCTAGTCCAGGGACGCAGGAGAGAGACAGCAAGAAGAAGCCGCGGCAGCTAACTGTCCATCAGACCCGGAGGGAGTCGCCACAGTGGTAAAGAGGGTGGAGTGAGGGCGTCGAGCATTGACGGACACAACATCGACTGCTTCTTTTTCACCATGATTTTTGTACAGTTCTTCAATCTCTTATTTTCTCTGGTCTCGATTATTTTAATGCTCTCTACTTAGATATTCCCGATAACACCATCCATCCATTACAATTAGGTCAGTATGCTGCATCCTGTATCTTATCAGGTATCTCCATCAGAAGTCACATTACTCCAGTTTTACAGGCTTTTCATTGGCTACCAAGAAAATTCAGAGTACAATATAAAATTCTTACCATCATTCACTCCCTCATCTATAACTCATCTTCCACCTGGCTTTGCTCTTTACTTCATATCTACAAACCCACCAGACATCTGAGATCCTTGACAAAAAACCTTTTGGACATCCCTTCTCCTCATCTAGCAAGACTAGACATTACAAGGAAAAGGGCCTTTTCAGTAGCAGGTCCCTCCCTCTGGAATGCATTACCCGACTCACTGCAATTACTATCTAATCCTATACACTTCAAGAAATCTTTAAAAACATACTTGTTTCAGATTGCTTTCAAAATTTCATCAACCAAACAGTAATACTTCATATCAACATTTTCATTTCCATTCCAAAATTCCCCTCCCATTAGTCTTTTATATACATCTGGAAAAATCATTCCCATCCCTCAATTTGTCCATCTCCTATACATATTCAGCAGCTACAAAATGGCACTTGACTTTTGATTTTGATATGTTATGATTTAACTAGATTCTTTAGAATTTATTAATCTTTTATTTTATTTTATTACTATTATGAGATTTATGTAATTTTTAATTATTTTTTAATTTTATGTTTTTTTACATTTATGTAAACCCTTTTGACTAAACTTTGTAAAAGTGGTATAGAAATACTTTAAAATAAATAAATACAATTTTGAATTCAGCTGAAAACAGTTTTAGTTCAGTTATGTATTGTTATTTATTAGTTCTGCTGTTATTGTTTGTGTAATATGATTTTATTCCTGTTATTTGTTTTAAATTCTATAAGGTACATATTTAGTAGAGATGTGATTCGGCTGAAACTTTTGGTTTGGCCTTTGTTATCGACCCACTGCAGGAAATTTAGTTTTCCCACGGTTTGGGTTGATTTTATTTCATCTGCCCCCCCAAAATGATGCCTGAAATCTGCCCCAACCCTTTAGGATTTAAAAAAAACAAACCCCAAACCCACCCCAACCCTTCAAATTTAATTAATTGCAACCCCCACCCTCCCAACTGCCCAAAACTTGCCCGACCCCGCCCCCCAAGACTTACCAAAAGTCCCTGGTAGTCTAGCGTGATCCCAGGAGTGATCTCCCCCTCTCGGGCCATCGACTGCCACTAATCAAAATGGTGCCAACAGCCCTTTGCCCTTACCATGTGACAGGGCTATCGGTGCCATTGGCCAGCCTCTGTCACATGGTAGGAGCAATGGACAGCCGGCACCATCTTAAAAAATTGATAACATTGGATAACTTATCTGGCTAACTCAACTGTTCCCAGTTAGGTCCATGCCACACCCACCACTTAGCTAGCTAATTATTTAGCCTGATAAATAGTTATCTGGCTAAGTAGTAGCTGCTGATTCCAGGCAGATTTTCAGCCATCACCACCACTTAGGGCCTCATTTTCCAATATCGCAGTGGTAACGCATGAGGGGGCGTGTCCCATGCAAATAAGGCATTTTTCGTGCAGTGGGGAAACATCGCGTCACGCGATGTTTTCACCATTTGCGGAAATGGATTCGCAAATCACGATGTTTTCGCGATTTGCGAATCCATGTCTGCAAATGGCGAAAACATCGTGCACCGCGATAAAACAACCAATGAATCTTCACAGTACATGAAACTGTCCCAAACAGCCTATTTCCACTCTTAGGTGCTGCAAGCAACATGTTATATATATATATATGAGAGAGAAAGAGAGAGAGAGAGAGAAAGAGAGAGAGAGAGAGACTTGCCATAGTGCCTATGCCCTAGACAGGTATTTGTATCCCTATCGGAGGGCCACCTAGTAACTCGAGGTGGGGGTTAGGTATGAGCATAGGGGGTTGGGGGCCACTTTCACATTGAACATGAGACATACGGAAAGAACAGTGGTCTCTAGTGAAGATTTGCTGGCCGTCGGAGTGAGGACACTCACTCCAAGAAGAGATTTGGGCAACGTTCTCTCAACCTAGCTTGATGGACACTCTACCTGGGCAACAACAAGCTAGGTTGAGAGAACGTTGCCCAAATCTCTTCTTGGAGTGAGTTTCCTCACTCCGACGGCCAGCAAATCTTCACTAGAGACCACTGTTCTTTCCGTATGTCTCATGTTCAATGTGAAAGTGGCCCCCAACCCCCTACGCTCATACCTAATCCCCACCTCGAGTTACTAGGTGGCCCTCCGATAGGGATACAAATACCTGTCTAGGGCATAGGCACTATGGCAAGTCTCTCTCTCTCTCTCTCTCCCTCTCTCCCTCCCCCCCCCCCCCCCCCAAAATGAGCCATTGTGGACTGCAATAACCCTTTACTGATCTGTAGCGCAAATGAAAGTGTTGTAGCTGCTGCTGTTTCGCGGCATACGATAACTTTACATATACTCCGCCCCCTGAATAACAAATTTGCATTCGCAAATCATGTTAATGGCTGTTAGTGCGAATTTATCTCCCGCGATAACACCTTGGAAAATGACCCCCTTAGTCAGCTAAGGCCTTGATTTTCCAACCTACCGTAGCATCGTGAATCGCGGGGGGCGGGCCTGCGATAGCCGGCAGTGATCGCACCTCCGCAGTGCGATCACTGCTGGCTTTCGCACCTCAGGGACTCTGTGTGTTCCAGCTAAGAAGAGTAGTATCTCTTACTCAGAGAGAACCTATGGACTACTGTGAGTCCTGTGGAGGACTGAATCTGGGTTCATGCATGGGGAGAAGAAGACAATGAAGAAGGTCTATGGCACTCATTTGGTGATAACCACATCTACATCATCAGGAATTTGAATAAAGGAGTATGGAAGTACCTTTCAGGTACCAAAAGGGAAAAAGGGGAAGAAGTAAGAATTTAGTGCTGACCAACTGCATTAAAGGTATGAGATATGGGACTTCATTGTAATATAACTAAATTGGAAGAAACCATCCTATCCACCAAATTCTTGGAAGAAGCTTCAAAACTACCTCATTAATTGTTCAGGATCTAAGAGAAATCAATTGACTTCAATAACAACATATATTAACTGAAAGAATAAAGCATAGAATTATTAGGAGATCTGATTGGAAATACCAAGAACCTGTAACTTAATAATTTTATCAAATCTCCATCTTTAATCAGTAAAAGTTAAGTTGGAAACCATCAATTGCTTCTAGCATGAGTATTACTGCTATATACAAGAGACTTTAATACTGAATTAAATGTGAACAAAGCTCAGGGCCTAGAAGATAATCTTCCCTCCACAGCAAACCTTGGATTTTCAGAGAGGCTTCACATCAGGAAAGGAAAATTACACTCTTAAGCCCAATTTGAAGTGTGATCTTTGGGATTCCTCTGCATGGACAATAGCCCAGGGGTTGTACATAAAAAAAATACAGAGATAGATATTTAGTGCCACTTAGGGGGTCATTTTTCAAAGCGATCGCACACGAAAAGGGACTTTTCGCGTATGATCACTAAAAAGGGGTGGCGTCAAGACTGGAACAGGAGGAGTCGGGGCGGCACCGGGGTGGACGCCGTGAAGTCAGCGTGGATGGCGAAAAGGTAAGGAGCCTATTCGCTTCCAATTTCGCGTCCAATAGCACACTTTCCTTCTAAAATTCCCCCACTTATGCAGTTGAGGTGGCATTTGCGAGCAGAGGCGCGTGCCCATTTAAAATGTAGCGCCTGGTCAGATTATTTTATAACATGCACGCACATATGGGCGTATGTTATAAAATGATATCTCTAGGTGCAGGCCAATGAACGCGCACACATGTGCGCCCATGCGCCGGTTTAAAAGTTACCGTCGGGGTTGGTAATTTTAAAAAGCCACGCGGGTGTACATGTACACATGTATGCCGGTTCATGCAAATGGACGCTGCCATTTTATAAGATATGGTTGAATATGCGCACGTCATAAAATCAGCTGTACGCACGTACATGTGCGCACAATTTTGTATGGACATGCGCTTGTGCGTGCAAATGCCAGATCTCCTGCATAAGAAGTGACATTTTATTAGATATGCATACTGACGCAATTATCAGTTTCCCCAGTCTGCTCCCAGTTCACCCAGGTAAAGACTTCTAACTTTCTAAATCCCCCAGTTAACCATCCTCCCTTATTTACACAATTTATATACCGAACATATTGTTTTCACTTCACGTTGGTTTACAATTTAGTTGGGGAGAAACCATTATTATTTTGTCCCATAAACACATTAATCTGTTAAAAAATAGAATCCTACTCTAAAATTATAAAACAAAATAAAATACTGCCCATAGGAATTTCTAGGTAAAATTATAAAATAAATGATATATTATTCATTACAAAATAATAAAATACAATTAATAATATCCCTTTTGCCCTATTAACCCCAATCCTTCAAACCCTGCCAACTAGCCCTGGTTTTTGTGTTTTAAAACTCACACAACATCCATAGCAGAAATAAAGTTACACAGTAGGGGACCCCGGTGTGTGCTTGTGCCCATAAATACTTACACACACATTTCAAATTACATCCCCGGGACACCCATGCCCTGCCCATACTCCGCCCATGCCATGCCCCCTTTCTTAGCTTTTTAATTTTTGCATGCAATAGGAGATGTGTGCATACTCAGGCTGTTCTTAAAATTCGCACGGCATGCCCCAGCCCGAAACATGAGCGTATCTCCCAGCTTTTGTGCCCTTAAGGGCTTTTAAAATTCACATTAAAGTGTTTAGGTCAGGGAAGTAAACTACATTCTTTCAGTTCCCCACACCTAATAGCAGCAATAGCTGGAACAAAGCATGCAGACAATTTTTTTTTTTTAATTTGATTAAACTTATATGACTTACTGAAAATTGGCCTAAATAAGACTATTTTTAGAGGTAATAAAAAATATATGTAAGTGCTTATTATGGTTGCAATTTTATTTTTCCTGCATTTTTCTTAGACATTTATCTCGTAGTTGTTTTTTTCAGTCTTGCTTACTGGTAATATTGTATATATTTAGAACATATTATTATCTCTTTTAGGGCCTTCAGCATTTGCACAACCATAAAACAATTCACCGGGATGTAAAAGGAAATAACATCCTTTTGACTACTGAAGGAGGCGTAAAACTAGTGGATTTTGGTAGGCCCTGTTTTTTTTACCCAGAAGATGAATATCTATGAAGTCTTTGCAGTTCTGTTTATTCAGAGATCTATTTTCAAAATCATGCACAGCACTTCACTCAGATACACAAGTTTTAGGTACCTAAATAAATTTAGGTTACTTTTCAGACAAACATTAAAGCTCCAAAGTTTTGGGCTTAAAATTCACCTAAATTTAAGTGGTCAATATTTAAACAGTTTGTCTGGTTCAGTCCTGGACCTAGCTGAACAAACCTTGTGATTTGAAAATCTTGCCTGTTTCACTTCTGACTTCTCTAGATAAGTATTTTAGGGGGTCATTTATCAAAATGCGCTAAGGCTTTTTTGCATGCGTTAAAGGCTTATCGCATGCGATAAGCCCTGTTAACGCATGCGATAGGCCCTTACCGCATGCGAAAACATGTTTAACGCATGCGATAGCACCATATCGTATGGTGCGATGCAAATTCGGAAAAGGTAGGGGTGGGGTTAGCCTGTCTGAAAAGAGCTATTGCAGAGACTTAATGCTGATTTTAACTACACCTTTTTGGATGGTGTTAAGCTGTGTGATATCTGCTGTGACTGGGTGGTAAGGTTGTATTGCCTTTTGTGATGTCTCCTGCAAGGCCTATTTTAGGTGAATTGAAGCTCCCAGAGCCTTGGGGAGAGAGAGAGAGAGAGAGTGAGAGCGCCTGGCTGTGCTGTCATCTCCCTAGATAGGTATTTGTATCCCTATTGTAGGCCTACCTAGTAACTCGAGGTGAGGTTTAGGTATTAGTGTAGGGGGTTAGGGGCCACATTGACATTCAAAGTGAGACGTACGAACAGAACAGTGGTCTCTTGTGAAGATTTGATGACCTTTGGAGTGAGGAAACTCACTCCAAGATGAGATTCGGGCAATGTTCTCCCCACCTAGCTTGATGTTACCCAGGTAGAGAGTCCATCAAGCTAGGTTGAGAGAACATTGCACGAATCTCATCTTGGAGTGAGTTTCCTCACTCCGAAAGTCATCAAATCTTCACAAGAGAGCACTGTTCTGTTCGTACGTCTCACTTTGAATGTCAAAGTGGCCCCTAACCTCTACACTAATACCTAAACCTCACTTCGAGTTACTAGGTAGGCCTACAATAGGGATACAAATACCTATCTAGGGAGATGACAATAAGGCCAGTCTCTCACTCTCTCACATTCACAGGTCTGGCACCTATCACAAGGTTTGCTGATGTTATTGCACTAACTTAGCTCTTCACATATTTATTTATTTATTTAACAGTTTTATATACCGACCTTCATAGTAAATAACCATATCGGATCGGTTTACAATTAACAAGAATAAAAAACTGGGGTAACTATTCAAGTAAACGAAAGATAAACAGTAAGTAGGAATGAGTCAAAGTTACAATCAACAGGGAAGAGAACTTGGAAGCTTGCAACAAGCTGGAAAGAAGATAAGGCAGGAAATAAATATGAAGTGATGCCATAGGGCGTACGGGTTAAAGCTTAATGGTGCTTTAACCTGGGAGAGTCAGAGTCCATTCGTGAGTATAATCATCATAACGGGTAAGCGTGAAGGACAACTAGTGATTGTCTGGTGGGTCGGTGAAGGCTTGGTGAAAGAGCCAGGTTTTAAGTCTTTTTCTAAAAGTTAACAGGCAAGGCTCCACTCTGAGACTTGAAGGGATGCTATTCCAGATAGATGGGCCAGCTATCGAAAAAGCTCTGTCTTTGGTCATCGAGAGGCGTGAAGCTTTAGTAGGGGGAAATTTCAGGGTGCCTTTGAGAGTATCTCTAGTTGGTCTGTTAGAGGAGTGGAGTTTGAATGGGATTTCCAGGTCGAGTTGAAGATGATGATGGATAGTTTTATGAATTACACAAATTTGCACAAATTACATAGGTAATTTGTGCAAAGTGCAATAAACTGAACATTTGCATAAACCATGCATAAACCATGCCCCTTTTGCTATTGCATGCGATACTTACCACATTTTGATAAATCTAGGTCTAAGCCAGCTAAAAACATTCTTGGAGGAAGAAACTTATCTAGCTAAAATATCTAGATAATGCAGATATTCAGGGTTAAACAGCTAAGTTGGCTGGATAACTTTAGTATTATATAAGAGCAGTTCTAAAATTAACCAGATAAACTTATCCAGCTAACTCTGAGGTAGTTGGGTATATTCAGTGGTGCTCCCAGCTGCTGAATATCCAGAAAAAATAAGCCCGATAAGTTTATCTGGCTAACTTAGCTGGATGCCTGGCTGCTGAATCTTGATTTCTAAGCCCTTATCAATTAGGGGCTTAAATTTAGGCCTGCAATTCATTTGCCTAGATTTAGATGTCGGGAGGTTGATATTCAACGCCACTTAGCCAGATAAGTAAAGAATTATCTGGCTAAGTAGCGGCAGCTGAATATCTAGCAACATTTAGCAGCCGGCCACCCCTTATCTGGCTAAGTTAGGGGGTCATTTTCTATAGCATTCTCAGAAATGCTCGCAAGGCCCCAGAAGCAGGCTGAGTTCCATAGTCATACTGCATGGATGAAATTATGGTGCACGGAAGAGGGCTTTAGATTTGTTAAGACCTGGGAAACATTCAGGTGAAGGGGCTTGACCTATTCTAAAAGGGTGGGTTCCACTTTAGTCAGAGTGGAACCTGGCTGCTAGCATTAAACATTTAAAAAGGTGATAGAATAGCTTTTAAACTACATCACGTGGGAACGCCGATTGTCACTTAGAGCTGTGCAGCCTAAGACCAAAATGATGCCAGCCGCACCAGAGGCAGGCACTGAAGTGACATCACTTTTACACCATTCTCCAGGCAGATGGTGCCATTTTTAAAGTACCTGTGGCTGAGGCAGGAGTGACTCGGCTTCGATATTACAGATGACCGCAGAAAAAGGGGTAAGTGGGGACAGGAGAGGGAGCTCCTCAACCCTAGCAGATCTTAGTAGGGGATGGGAGGAGCCCAGAGAGGCCTCAGCTCATAGTGCACATTATTTCCCAAAAAGGAATAAACAAAGACCTGTATTTTTTTTGGTTAGTTTTAACAAAATAAAAATAGGCTCTTTTGTCGCGTTTTACACTTTCATTTCAAAGGAATGCCCATTCATACTAAATTTATCAATTAAAAGAAATCCATGCTACATTGGTCAAAGATAATCAATGAACTAGCTGCCTGGGTTGAACTGAAATGTTTCCCCCCTTACTACTCCCCTAATAAAAACATTCAAACTATGTTGCGGCTTGAGTAACAATGACACAAAGTCCCTCCATTATCAAGCACTTTGTGAAGAAACACAAAACCTTACAAAAAGTCACTCAGATTCCTTATAGCAAATCTGCCATACCAAAACAGCACAAACTCCCAGCAACAAACCTGTGTGATAAGTCAACACTGCAGATATTCCCTCTGAGTTTAAAACACCAATACACCTTCGACTGGGAAAATAGAACATGCTGGACTGCTAAAGATCTCTATGTACAAAACGTGCATACTAGCAGAATACTTCACCTCAGTCACAAATACAGAACACAGATCCTGAGCAAAAAGAGAATAAGCGATCACAAATTATATATAGAAATATGCAGACAAAAACTTTTTTCTTTCTTGTTCTGGTTCCATTCCGGCTTTACCCCCTCTCTCCCCCCCACCTTTCTGATTTCCTCTCCTGCCAATTCCTGTTTCCTGCAGACAGGAGGGAAGGAAGTAACAAGAGAAAAGGAAAGGTTGGACTAGGAAGCAGTTCGCTCTTATTTGCTTTGCACTGTGCTCTGTCTGCTCCAGGATTCCCGCCTCCCCCCCCCCCAACACACACACACCAACACACTATTTCTTGCATGCTTCCTGGGCGGAAGAGACTGGAGCCAGAAGCAGAGGGTTTTTCTATGCCTCTTGAGATCTGGTGTATTGTTCAATAGAGTCATCAGGGCAGCACCTTGTATGCTTAGGCCTATAGGTAAAAGCAGCTCTGCTCCTGATCATTGGGCATGATACTTGGAGCTTCTGCTCCCTTCACCTCCCTTAGTCCCAGCCTTCCTTTGCCCCCCTGCATTGGTCTGAATTCACAGTGTCTATATCCGTGAAGAAGTCTGGGCCAGGGTACAAAGAGTTGGGCCAAAGGCTCAGTAGAACCCCGACCCCCACCTTCAAAGAAGCTGAAGCCCTGTCTTCTTTGGCCCCAGGTTGCCAAGTCACTCCCTCAAGAGAGGGCCACTAGTGGGCACCCCACCCGTCACCGACAGAAGCACACATGGTTTAAAAATTGTGTCTGGGGAGCATGGCAAAATAGAAGCAGAAAAGAGGCAGGACGTACCAAATCTAGCGCCATCAGTACTACAGCCAGTTGGTGCTGCCGGACACTGTCAGAGCAGGACCAAATATACAACTGAAAGGAGAAGAGCCATAGTGGGCCAGCACCACCTGATGCAGCCAGAAAGAGAAATCTGCAATGGCAATCAGTCAAGGTTGACCTGAGCAGGAGAAGGGTATGGAAGTAGCCAGTAACTGGCTAAATAGATTCCCAGCTGGCCTGTCACTACCTCTTCCCTCCTAATTGGTTGAGTTTTTGGTGCAAGAGATTTCCTGCTGCCATTGGTTCTTTAAGTTACTTCCCTCCCAGTGACATAGACAAACCCATTCCTCCCTTCTCCCCTCCATCCCTCTCCTCTCTGATAGGGTGGAGGGTGGAGCTACCAATAGGGGAGGAGGAAAGTCCTGTAATGTGTTAGTCACCCTCCTAGGGGCAGGGACAAGGATGCCTGGTGACACAGCCATGCAGTGATCTTGGGCCCGGCAGTGTACAGGATCTCCGCTTCTTTATTACTTTAGTCCTGAGAAAGTGAACTAATAGTCATATGGTTTTATGATTGTGCAACTGTTTTTCTTCTTTCCAGTCTTATTATGAGATGCCCTTGGTAGGATGTCATATAAATCTGAAAATAAATTTAAAAACTAAATGAAGACTGGTCCTGTGTCTCAGTGGCAGTGCATCACATTGCCATGTGGAGGGACCTGGGTTCAAATCCTGGCTCAGGTCATATGCTCCCTTGGTGGACCAGAGCTGGAGATGCTGCCAAGACATGGCTCATGGCCAATAACTGTTGTTACAGTGCCTGAGCTAAAGTAAGTGGCGAGGGTGAGAAAATAGGGGAAAAAAAATACCCAAATAGTTGTAAATGTAATCTACAAGTGGTTGCCAGATGTAAACTGCTTTGAGTTGAAGGAAGGTAATGTAAAGGTATACTTAATATAATATAGCATCTCCATCCATGCTTCCAATTCAGCTGAAAGCCCAAAGGAGCAGGAGAATTCTGATCATAGATCCATAAAAGTTTAAAGTAATTGTTTTTATTCCTAACTTGGGTCACTGCTCTAAAAGAACAGAATCCTTGGTCATTCATGTTTGTGAACTTAGTAACAGGTCTCTAATTAATAAAAATTTAAATATGGTAAGATGTCTCATCCATGAATATCTTGTTTAATTTTGTTTAATACCAAATATTACTGAAAGAAGAACTATTAAGTGTTCCCTACATATTTTTTTCAGTGATTTTAAATACTATACACATTTTCTTCTCCTGAACATTTTTCAGTATTTATTAAGGCCCTTGTTTTGGAACATGCACCCTATTCACCTAAGCTACTTTACATGAGTGATCAAAAGCTTCTGATTTATTTGAGCTCATAGTGCCGATTGCTTTAAGTGACAAACAGTCCACAGAATCCCACAACCCCTTTGTGAGTTGCCAGACCAATCTGTGACAATTCCATTTATTTTAGTGAAGCTATGTTGGCTGGCCAGGCAAGACTGCTGGCTGCACAAAAACAGCCAACACTGTAAAGTCCTTGTTTTGTTTTGTTTTTTTTTTTTTGGGGGGGGGGGGGGGGGTGCTGGGGGTAGAATCAACCTCATCTCATACATTAAGTAATTCATTTTCCCATTTCACCTTTTAATAATGTTAGGGATTGCAAATGCAGCTTTTCCATTAGCTTGCTAAAATATTTGAGATGAAATAGAGGAAAAAAATGCAGCCTGACTGTAAGCCTGATTAAGTGCTGAATTGTTTGCAAAAAATGCTGCTGAGTGTGGCATGGCGTCATCTCTGCGTGTGCAGTTAGAGCCCAAGGAAAGATCATTTGCTGCGTGACTTAAGCCTTATAATCTGGAGTGCCAGTTTGCAGCTGTAGGCAAAAAATGAAAAAAAAAACCCCAGAAAAGGCGTAAAGAAGAAAGTGTCTAATCTACAAATTAAAACAGTTTTAAATTAAAGTAATTGCATCTTAGATTAATTTAATAACCTGAAGATAATAAGAAGCAACAGGAGCCATACAGGATGAGCATATATTACTGGATGATTTTTTAATTCTTTACAATATTTATCACTTCTGATGTTTGGCTTAAAAGGACATTTCTGTGTACTATTTGTCTTTGTTTTTGATTCTTGTCAATATAGATTGAAGTGATTGCATTGAACACTTCAAAACATATATATATATATGTGAAAGATAGAGGTGCTGCAACATTTTGTCTGTTCACTGGAGCAAAGAGCAGTGCCAGTGTAAAAGAAAAGAGCAGTGATAGTGATTTTTTTTGTCTCTGAATGCACATGTGCATTAAGTGACTGACAAGAAAGAACAGACACGCTGCTTTGCCAGTATCTTATCTGTCACTGTTTCTATTTATGTGTGCAAAAGGATTTAATCTGTAGTGCATACACAAATATACTGTATATGTGTGTGTGAGAGGGAGACATTTCTGCACACACTTTAAGAGATAACTTTAGCTGTTAGCCAAAGACTGAGTTTGTGCCACTAATAAGCTGCTAACTCTTTGGGAGATGCATCAAGCCATGGTAGGGCTCTAACGTGCATTAAACTTTATTGTGCGTTGAGTGAAAAAGAATTTTCTCCGATTAGTCTTAAATGTGCTACTTGCTAATTTCATGAAATGCTCCCTAGTCCTTTTTTTATTCGAAAGTGTAAATAACCGATTCACATCTACTCGTTCAAAACCTCTCATGATCTTAAAGACCTCTATCATATCTATCATATCCCCCCTCACCTGTCTCTTCTTCAGGCTGAACAGCCCTAACCTCGTCAGCCTTTTGTCATAGGGGAGCTGTTCCATCCCTTTTATCATTTTGGTTTCTCTTCTCTGAATCTTCTTCATCAAGAACTACTCCTCACTTACTGTTCCGCTTACAGCTATGACGAAGAAAGGTGTCAATGTTGCTAATTGGACTATGGAGGCAATAACTGCATTCCAGAAACTAAAAGATGCCTTTTTGAGCAAGCCGTGTCTCTGACACCTGGATCCCACTAAGCCCTTCATCGTTGAGGTCAATGCCTCAGACATCGGTGTAGGGGCCGTGCTAAGCCAGGCCGGTGATTCCAAGGCCTTACACCTATGCTCATTCTTCTCTCACCGCTTCTTTCCAGCAGAGAAAAATTATGGAATAGGAGATAAAGAGCTCCTGGCAATAAATATGGCATTCGAGGAGTGGCACCATTGGCTCGAAGGAGCACAACATCAGGTCACAGTCTTTACAGACCATAAGAATCTGGAGTACCTCCGCCAAGCACAGTGCCTAAACTATAGGCAAGCGAGATGGTCTCTGTTTTTCAACAGATTCAACTTTGTGCTGAAATACCGCCCTGGAGATAAGAACATCAGAGCAGATGCCCTATCTCGCTGATTCCTTTCCAAGGATATTCCAGAGGAACAGCAACATATCATCGACCCGAAAAGAGTTATTTTGGCAGCTACTCACTCAGTACCTGCAGGTAAAACCATCGTACCCAAGAACCTCAGAAAAAAAGCTGTTAGCATGGGCTTACGACTAAACTGGCTGGACACCCTGGTCAACGCAGAACTCTGTCTAAACTGCAAAAGTTTTACTGGTTGCCCACCATGAAGGAAGACACATTCTCCTAAGTTGCTTCCTGCGCTAATTGTGCCAGACAGAAGATGCCACCCAGTCATCCTTGGGTCTACTCCAACCCTTACCAGTACCAGACGAGCCATGGACACACATTGCTACAGACTTTGTGGTAGACTTACCACTCTCAGGTGGAAACATGATTTGGGTAACTGTAGATTGGTTCTCAAAGATGGCTCACTTCGTGGCTCTCCCTGGATTCCCTTCCATGGAGCTTGCTAAGCTCTTCATCGCGCACATCTTCCGCCTACACAGCATGCCTAAGAACATAGTCTCCGATCGCAGAGCCCAATTCACTGCTAAGTTCTGGAAGGCATTGTGCAAGAACTTTGATATTTCTCTTGACTTCACCTCAGAATACCATCCACAATCCAACGGGCAAACAGAATGGATGAATAGGACTCTCAAACAGTTCATTCGTGTGTACGTGAACACTTACCAGAATGATTGGGCTGAACTGTTAACCTGGGAAGAATTTGCCATTAACTCTCATCCAGCAACATCCACTGGATCAATACCATTCGAAGTGGTTTACGGACAATTACCATTGCCACCACTGCCACTTCCACTGTCAGTGTCATCCCCAGCAGCTCAATCTACTGCCAAATATATTCAACAACTTTGGACTCAGACCAAAGAGATGCTTCTCAAACCAGGACATTGAGCTAAGAAAGGATATGATGCTCACCACTGCAAGGTTCCAGATTTCCAGCCTGGTTACAAAGTCTGGCTATCCACTAAGCACTTAAGACTTAAAATATCTTCAGCTCGCTTTGCTCCACGCTTTGTTGGACCTTTTCCCATTCTCCGATAATTAGGCAATCTCACTTATAGTCTGAAGCTACCACCTACATTGAAGATTCATAATGCGTTACACATTTCACTATTGAAGCCATTGATCCTTAGTGAGTTCTCTAACAAGACACCTGAACCTACACCTATAGATGCAGAAGAAGACATCGAATACAAGGTAGATGCTATCCTTGACATAAGAAAAAGAAGCAGAGTATGGGAATACCTCCTGTCATTGGAAGGTTATAAACCTGAAGATAACTCTTGGACACCTTTGGCTAATATATTGGATAAAGAGATGCTTCAAGAATTCCACAGAATGCATCCTCAGAAACCAAGACAAGGTAGGAGGCATGGGGGACACCCTTTGAAGGGGGTACTGTTGTGTCCGTCGGTGCTAGATGGCTTCGTCCCATTTGCCTCACCTTGTTCACGGCTCCACCCGCTTACCTTGGGAAAATAGCTACAGCGGCATCTACAAGCCGCCCTCTCCAGCGTCCCTGGAACAGCTATGGTGCTGCCTTCCGCCATGCTCCTTCCAAAGACCTACTAGGGTGCTCGCGTGCGTGCCACCCACGTCTTTATTCCAACATTGGCGTGAACCCCGGGGGTGTTCCCCTCTACTGACATCACGCCATCCGGGTATATAGCCTGTACTGTTTTGCTAGCTCGTTGAGTTAGCAAGGATTGGTCTCGGCCGGTCTAAGCTACTCTGCTGCTTCCGTGCTGCCGCTGGAAGCTCTTTCTCTGCCCTTCGGGGTAATTGCTAACCTGGTAGCAATTAGGTGAAGACAATATTTGCTTGGCAACTACCATTTGTGATTTTAATCATTAGCACCACTGCTGCTGCTGTTCCAAGCTACTCTTGGTACCCGAGGAGTGGGTAACCTCTGGGTACCTGCTCCTTGGGGGCCCTCTGCTTTATTTCAGGTGCCTTACAGGGATCAGGTACTCGCTCCTCGAGGGCCTGCTTTCCCTGCCTCGGTGCCTGTACCACCTACTTTAACCTGGTAGAATCGCATACCTACAGCAACCATCTAGTGCGTAATCTAACTCTCAGTCTATCTCATCCACAGTACTGCCTTGCTGGGAAACCTGTATGGGAATTCCCCTATACCAATGGGGTGAGAAGGGTCCCCTCTGCCGAGGGTCCTGAGACTGCTACATCCAGACTACCTCACTATTGCCACCTCTGGTGGCATACTCCAAGCTTTATAATAAAAGAACTAACTCTGTGTTTGTGCATCCTGAGTCTAGCCCAGAACTGTGGCTCCTCACGGGGCTCCTCCACATGGGCTTGGCCATCTGCCACACTACCCAAGAATCCACCCAAACACCGCTTAACCATAACACCAAATTACCTTCCCTATGGTACTTGCCAACTCTTGGGTTTGCCCTGAAGTCTGATGCTTTGCACACTTCCTGAACCATACTGCTTTGACTCTCTTAGTGCCTTGGGCTTATTTTGCCATTCTTCTATCTGCCTCAGTCATTGCTATTATCTTGGATTCTTGCTGCCACTTTTCTTGATGTGTTGCTTGGCAACTACCATTTGTGATTTTAATCATTAGCACCACTGTTGCTACTGCTCCAAGCTACTCTTGGTACGTTTGAATGCTTCCTTCTCTTTTCTAGCTGCTTTGAGGATCTTTCCAAATTCCCTTCTCTTACAGGAACGTATTAATTCTTGGTGTTGCCTTGGCAATCTAATGCTTCACACAGACCTTACCCAGTGTTTAATGGTTTCATGCCCCCTTGGACATTTTCTTTAAACTCCCTTCCAATACGGTTCTTATGACTATTGATTTCATGTAATATTTAGTTTTCAACAGATTTTACCACAGTAAAAGGCAGGGCAGCAGAATTGTAGCACCCAAAACCAAGACTGGGCTCCTTCATTATTACTGCTTTTCAGGTAACGGAGGTAATATAAGCAAAATCAGATTCAGAAGAAGAATCATGTCCTGTATTCTCTGAACTAGAAGATACTGAACAGCCAGTGATTGCAGAGAAACCGGGGCCTCTTGTCAGTAGCACCTTAGACTCCATTGAGTATGTGGAGGAGGCCGATGGCACTGACAAGGCTGAGATTAGGTATGGCAAAGGGAAGAGATGAACTCCAAGCCAAAACAAATATTGCCTTCACCTAATGATGTCATATGGTGTTATGTTCGGCTGACCACAGACTCACCTCATGGCCTGCCACCACTACCTGCCAGTCAGGCCGGGCCACGTGGCGTCCCGATGCTACACCTCCCCTACTTCTGATTGGCTCAGCTTGGTGTCCCTTTCTGAGCGCGGCAGGAAGCTGTGCCGGTCCAGACTTTCTCTAACTAGCACATCAGGATGCCATTGGGGCATTAGGACCTGGGCTGCCTTCCAGCCAGCCATCTCTTCTGCCTCCTTAGACATGCATGTGGCCGTCTCCCCCACTTTTAAAGGGCCAGTGATGGGAACAGACAGGTGGTGACTTCACAGGCCTGGATGCTTTCCCTCCTCCAATGCTACTATTTGTGACCACAGATGCAATGTGACATCCATGCCTATTTGGACTCTTATCCCACTTGCACACAGCAGAAACTCTTGTCAGGATGACCCTGGGGGCTGTTCTAGCCATTGCCAGCACCCAGAGAACCCTGGACACACCTGTCCAGCGAGTTTGTGTGAACCTCTCCTCTCTCAAATGGCTGTTTCATTATTTGGGTCCTGATTGACTGTTTCTAAAAGATGGCCCATTTTGTCCCACTTCCTGGCCTTCTCTCGGTGCCAAAACTCACCCGCCACTTCTATTAGAACGTTTTTTTCCTGCATGGCTTACTCCGGCATGTTGACTCAGACCAAGGTTCCCAATTCACAGCCTGGAACTAGCAGTCTCTGTGTAAAAAATGTTACATATCACTAGACTTCACAATGGCGAACCACCCACAAGCCAATGATCAGGCTGAGTGGACCAAACGCACCTTAAAGACCTTCCTCAGGGCCTCTACTAATGACCAGCAGAATAATTGGACCTTCCTTCTGCCCTGGGCAGCATTCTTCCACAAGTCCCATGTCTGCGCAGCCACAGGATCTTCAGCCTTCCAAATCGTGTATGGTACGGTAGACAACCGCTACCTCCATTGCCGTTTCCCATCACAGTTCCATCACCTGCAGCCCAGCTAATGGCCCTAGAATTCCAGGAACTCTGGGTATGTACCTCTGAGATGTTACAAAAGGCAGCCGATTGGTCCAAGAAGATATCTAATGCTCACTGGAGGGTCACTCAGCAATTTAAGCCAAGAGACAACGTTTGGCTTAGCCCCCACCACATTCGGGTTTGATTACCATCTATGTGACTCACCTTCCTATACACTGGGCCTTTTCCCATCCTCAGGAAAATTGGTCCCAAGACCTATCAGCTATGTCTGCCTACTTCCTTAGGAGTCCACAATATTTTCCATGTCTCCCTCCTGAAACCACTAATTCTCTAATGGCCCTCCTGGAGACCACCCAAACCATGAGAAATTTCCTCCGAGGATGATGCTACCTATCAGGTAAAAGAGATACTCAATGTCCTTCACCTGGGAACCTGCTTCCAATATTCTAGATAAAAATCTCCTGAAGGAATTTCATGCTATGCATCCTGGGAAAACTAAACCCTCAGGGAGGGGGTTTAGAGGAGGCGTACTGTTATGTTTGGCAGACAGCACACCCACCCCACAGCCTGCCGCTCCTGCTGCTAATCAGGCTCGGCTGCATGGCCTCCTGACGCCAGGTCTCCCCTGCTTCTGGTGGGCTCGGCTCAGCATCCTCTTCTGAGTGTGGCAGGAAGCTACAATGTACCACTTCAGCCTCCCTCTTTCCTGTGCAGCAGGATGTCATTGGGGCATCAATGCCTGGGTCGCCTTCCAGCCAGCCGTTTCTTCTACCTCCCTAGGCATGCATGGGGCTGTCTCCCTCACTTTTAAAAAGCCAGTAGCGGGAACAGCCATGTGGCACCTTCTGAATACTTCACAGGCTGGGGCCTATATAAGGCCACATGCTCCTCCTTGGCAATAGGTCATCTCGTCTAGAGAAGTGCATCTCATTGCATTCCTGATTCTTGTTCCTGAATGTGGCCCTGTCTGGCCCCTGGTTCCCTGCAATTTGGTTCCCTGTCTTCCTGGTCAGTACTTCCTCTATTTGTCTTCAGTTTCTCGTCTTCTCTACCCCTCCTCTTCCCTCACCTTTTGGACTGGACTTCTGGCTTTGACCTTGGACCAGCTCCTGGATTCATCTCAGATTTACCTTCTGGCTTGACTTAATCTTGAACTTTGACTCTACTCGACTTCCACCTGCCCTGACCACCGCCTGAACAACGACTCTGTCTAATCGTTACCTACCTAGACCTCCACTCAAAACTGACTCTGCTTGTTCTTCCTGTATTGGCTTGTCACACCCGCATCTCATTGGATCTCCACCAACCTAGAGGCCTGCAAGTGCTGGTATTGGTGAAGCTCCAGCTGGGCCTCTGCTCCAGTCAGCTCTGCCTTCCGACAGTGGGGGCCCTGCAGGGCTCTTTCCTGCAGGTTGCGCCAATTCCTCCTCAGTCTAAGGGTCCAAGCTCTCAATATATAGAAATGACATCAGGGATGTCCCTTCTCCAGGGATTTTCTTTGACTTCTCTTTGCCTAGGGTTTTGTACCAAATGCTTGGTGCCTCTTACCTCTCATTTGGAGCCTTTGGTATGTTCTTGCCACTGTGGGTGGCTGCTTTGTGCCTCTCTTGATGCTTTTGAGCCCTTCATGCCACTTTTTTTCACTGTTTTGACTCTCTATCACTGCCTTGGGATTGTTGTGCCACTTTTGGTGCTTTCTTCCCCCTTCATGGTTACCTTGAGCTGTTCATACCACACTCAGTGCTGCTTTTCCCCTCCTGTGTAGTCTTAAGGGATTCATGCCAATTGCTGATGCCCTGTGTCCCACATTTGGAGCCTTGAGGTTTTCTGGCCACTCTTACTGTAGCTTGCTTCTACCATGGTGCCTTGGAGTAGTGTTTTTTTCTCCATTGTGGGTCCTTGTGCTATCCATGCTACTTTTGGTGTCATGTACACATAGTTTTGATGCATTGGAGTATCTTCACCTTTCTGGCGATATCCACCCACAAGCTTCATTAAAAATTATTATAAAACCCAAAATAATCCACCTTCCCCCATTGATTTTAATAAGAAATAAATTAACAAATAAAACAAATGAATTGTTTTGTTAGAAACAAACTAAACAAATAATTTTTATCTATGAAATGAATAGACAAACCAAAACAAAATATTTTCCTCTGCACATCCCTACAAAAAATTCCAACAGTTCTTTACCTGGTCACTGGTTTCTTGAAACTTGACATCTATGCACACTGGAGAAAAAGCAGGGGTGTTGAGGGTAAAAACTGGAGGAAATGACTGGGCAAGAGAAGGCTGGACCTCAATCACATTTAGCGATAAAACTTTGGCTCTTTTCACGTTTGTTTCCAGGATTAAGAGCTGGTTCTTTGAGTTCACACTCTGTATTTCTAAGTCACACAGATCAGCAGAGACATCACTGAGCATGGATCCAAAACTGTTTTGAGTATCCTACTTGTCTGTCTTGGACATTAACTCTTTTATGAGGGCATCCCAAAATCTTCAGTCCATGGGTCAACAACCAGTTCCAGGCTGAAACAATTCACCACAAGGGGGAAATTGAACTTTCAATCTCTACCAACAAACTTTCCCCAAGCAAGAACAATAAAGAAAACATCCTGACATAAAAACTCATCAGTAAAATGCAATTAAGAAAAACAAACAATCTAAAAAATACCAGGTTGAAAATCATACATTTTTCTTTGTCTTCTAAGATGTAGTTACTGTATGTGGACTTCTTATTTAAATCCTTAGTTATAGTATATGCCTGGGATACCTTGATGACTTAGGTTAGGTAGATCCAAGTTGTAACCTTTAAATAGAAGACTGAGTGAAAATAAAGAGAGAAACCCTTCATCTCTTTGAAAGGAAGAAAAATCAAGTGTCCACCCCAAAGCACACCGTCAGAAGTAGATTCTGAGATAGAGTGGACAACAGCATGTAAATGCTAAATGCTGGTTTTTCCAAACACAGTGATATGAGGAAATTATACTGTTGACTAACCATTTGGATTAATGTTCATCTGATCAAAGGCACAATAACTCTTAAAAAAAAAAAAAAATTAGAAATTCACCATATTTGGCATGTGGGAAGAAAATGTGAATATCTCAGATGTACCGTGCCTTAACAAATATTGCTCATTCCTTTCAATGGAAAAAAATTCCCCTTTACTTTCTATAGAAAACTGTTAGAAGCTGTTCAAACCGTTAGAATTATGACAAGTGCTCTATTCCAAAAGAGCCCCCCCCCCCCCACACACACACACACACACATATACACACTCACCTTTCCAGCACTTTGTTGCAGAGCACTACAGGCAGAGACGGGGTATATAACTGAAGCAACTGGAAAAGGATAGGAAAAAGATTCTTCCAAAGTACATACATACTCACCAGTTATCCCCTACACTCAAAATAATCCTATGCCCCCCACATACACACCCCCCCACACACACACACACAAATATCCACCATTTCGACCTCACATTAAATCTATTATCAAAAATGGTTTCTTTAAACTTCGGCTTTTGTCTGGCTTATGCCATTTACTGTATGATCATGATTTCTTGACTATCATATGTACAATCATCTTTCCCCACATTGACTATTGTAACAGCCTTTTACTCGGTCTTCCATTCAATTCATTATATCCTTTGCAACTCCTTCTTATATCAGCTGCTAGATTAATTACTAATACAAAATGCCACAAACACATCTCCCCTGTTCTTGAAAAGTTAAATTGGTCGCCTATAGAACAAAGAATTCATTACAAAATCTGCATGACAAAATTCAAACTTCTAAGTCTACAATCTTGTTCATGGTCCAATGCATTACTTAAAATATAAAAACCCTCTTGTGAGTTGAGATCATCTCAATGTGGCTTCCTGGATGTTCCTTCTCCTCACCATGCCCGTCTTTCTGTCACACGAGAATCAGCTTTTTCAGTAGCTGCACCAACCCTCTGGAATTCTTTTACTTTTGAACTTCAGTTAGCAGACACCATCAAAACATGTAGGCTTTCCTTACTAAAGCAAGCTTTCTGTTAATGCACCGGTAAGACTTTCTTTATGAAAACCTTATCTGCGGTTTATATCTATGTCTGTTTATTGTTTTCATTTGTATGTTTATTTTATCTATTTTTATGTATGTATGATCTGTAAATCGCTTAGACCTATATAGAAATGAAATGACGGCAGAAGAAGACCAAATGGCCCATCCAGTCTGCCCAGCAAGCTTCCCTCATTTCTTCTCCCATACTTATCTGTTTCTCTTAGCTCTTGGTTCTAATTCCCTTCCACCCCCGCCATTAATGTAGAGAGCGGTGGAGGAGCTGCATCCAAGTGAAATATCTAGCTTGATTAGTTAGAGGTAGTAGGAGTAGTAACCGCCGCAATAAGCAAGCTACACCCATGCTTATTTGTTTTTACCCAGATTATGTTATACAGCCCTTATTGGTTGTTTATCTTCTCCCCTGCCGTTGAAGCAGGGAGCTATGCTGGATATGCGTGAGGTATCAGTTTTTTTCTTCTCCCCTGCCGTTGAAGCAGAGAGCTATGCTGGATATGCATCGAAAGTGAAGTATCAGGCACATTTGGTTTGGGGTAGTAACCGCCGTGACAAGCCAGCTACTCCCCGCTTTGTGAGTGTGAATCCTTTTTTCTTCTCCCCTGCCGTTGAAGTTATGCTGGATATGCGTGAAGTATCAGTTTTTCTTTTCCCCTGCCGTTGAAGCAGAGAGCTATGCTGGAAATTCGTGATGTATCAGTCTTTCTCCCATGCCGTTGAAGTAGAGAGCCTATTTTCCATTAAGCGATTAATACATTTTAATAAATGAAATGAAAATGAAACATGAAACTATGCACATATATAGACATCCCCCATGCACAACCCCACTCAACTCTGCATACATTTTACCCCACACATCACTTATGTCCCCCTCATACATGCACACTCTCCATATTACACACTTACACCCCTTCTACAAATCTAAGTTGGAAAGTATTCCTGAAGCCATGACTCTGCACCCTCTCCTTATTTGTTTACTTACTATCCACTTTCAAAGAGAAATAGGATACAATGTTATAAGCCTATAGTCTCATTCAGCAGAAAGGTGGAGCTGTCAAGAGTTATGTCTATGCACAGATATCCATAAATTCAGCGCCAGATTTAGGAGAAATGGCACCCTGGGCAAAAATTGTTGATGACACCCTTCCCCTAACTGATCCCCACACATCACCTATATTTATAGAAAATATGCATAACTGAGATGAAATAAGTGTCTTGATATTCATAACCAAGAAATAAGAAAACTTTACTTAGACCAAACAATACACTTAAAATTTGACTTTATGGGCTTTTATCTCCGCAAATTGCCTCACAGAAACTGAGAGATCAAGATTTTTAGGCTTTCACACACATGCACACAGGCTCTGTCTTTCTTTTACATATAAACAGTTATGTATGTTCATTCTCTCACATACTCCCTTTCTCATACATGTACTCATGCTCTCTCACACATTCACTCTCTCACATACACTGGCTCTGACCATTGAAATCCCCTAGTAAGGGTGTAGAGCAGAACTTGGATGTTTTCCCTTACTATTCGCCATACAAAAAGAATATTCAAATTTAGGATTCATCTCAGTAACAGTGACACAAACTCTCTCATTTACCTAGCAGTCTGTGAAGCAACACAAACCCTGCTGTGAGGCTGTTGCGTTCGTGCCTGTTCTCGCCCTCGCTCCACCCTCTCTACCTTAGTGGCGACTTCCTTCAGGTCTGACGGACAGATGCTGCCACGGCTTCTCCTCGCTGCTTCTCCCCGGAATCCCCGGGCTGGCCTGATGCTGCGGATCCGCCATGTTCCTGATGATGTAAGGGCGCTCGCGTGTGCTCCAGACTTTGTACCAGCAAGGGCGTGAACCTCGGGGGCGTCCCCCCCGTAGTGACGTCATCCGCTTCCAACTTAAAAAGTCTTTTTTTGTAACTACAAATCGAGTTAGCAAGGGGAAATCTTTCTCCGCTGCTCTGCCTCCGCAAACTTGCCAAGGGGTACCTGCTCTCTCTTCTTGATTTCAGATTGCTAAGACGGGATCCGGTACTTGCTCCTCGAGGGCCTACATCCCTGAATGCTCAGAAGACTCCCTACTGCCGGGAAGCGATCGCAGACGTGAACACTGTGAGTTCTATTACAGATAGGAAACGGTACTCCCTCCACGAGGGCCTATGATCCTAATCTCTGAAGACTCTATTCTGTCTAAGACGTAATCGCAGGTACGGAGATCGTGAGTTATATTTGCAGATTGCAGATAGGAACCGGTACTCGCTCCACGAGGGCCCATGTTCCTAAAACCCTCAAAAACTCTCTTCTATCTCGAAGCTATCGCATACCTATATCTGGTGCATTACTATTACAGATTGCAGATAGGAACCGGTACTCGCTCCATGAGGGCCTATGTTCCTAAAACCCTCCAAAGACTCTCTTCTATTCCAGAAGCCATCTCATACACAGATATTGTGAGTTCTTATTCCAGACTGCATATAGGAACCAGTGCTCGCCTATGGCTCCTGTTCCTGAATATACTGAAGACTCTCTGATGCATAGAAGCCATTACAGATATCTACAATTGTGAGTGTATCATCCACTGCTGGTTATGTGTCCTGCATACCCTGTCTACTCACTACCTATAGTCTCTCTCTACAGCTCAGCAATCCAGAGATTGCAATTCCAGTATCTGAAGGACTTCAGCCCTGCAATGCACATCAGCTCACTACTTCCACCTCTGGTGGTTCTACTTCTTGTCTAATAAAGAACTATCTGTGTTTGTCTCCATACTCCAGCCTAGCCAGTGGTCCCTCTCAGGATATCCTCCTGGGGGCACTGTCATCTGCCATCGGCCCAAGGATTCACCAATTTACATTAAGTGTTTGTTCTTTACAGTATTAGAATGGTATCTTAAAAGATTGCCACTCTGTGGGGAGCCAACCCACAACAGATTACTAACTCCATCTACAATGTACATCGGAATGCTGATTACTCTCCTCGGGGAGAAGATTCCATTACAGACTGCTATGCCTCCTCCCTGGAGGAACAGAACTACATCAGGTTGCTAACCCCTCTGGGGGAGCAGATCCACAACAGTTTGCTAACTCCTTAGCAGATATACAACAGGTTGCTAACTCCGTACGGAGATTCATAACACTGTTGTGCATGTGTGAAGCTGTAATAAAGATATATTGTTTTAAGAAAGACTGGAATCATACTAGTTTGTCTCCAGGCCTGTGGGAATCACCGTTCATTCCCACATATGGTGTCATCCATGGGATTTATTCCAAAGATTTGCACAGCAAAAAAAAAAAAACCCAGCTCTCAAGAAAGTGTCAGTTTGGAGTTCAGAAAGAGTTGTGAAAAGGACCAGTGGTTCTAAATGTAGTACAGAAAACAGGGGACTTGTGGCTCTAAAACAAAGTGCAGGGGTGCACAGAGCACGGTAGCTTTTGAAAGGGCGTGGCTCAGAAGCTACACTGAAGAAAAAAATATCCAAAGTTTAAGTTTCAGGTAGAGAGGAAACTGTGAGTGGGCCTGGTTACAGGGACAGCCAGGAAGTGGTATGTTTGTACCAGCTAATGGGAGAAGTCCAACTGGAGTTGGATAAGGAATTAAACATGATTTAGTCATTGCTCTTTACTCTTTTTTTTACTTTTTTAAAACTTTTTTTGCCTGGAAAAAAGAAAAGAGAAAGGAACACAGGTGCAGCAGGGCTATGCTCAATAGGGTATGGCCCTGGAAAAGTACTAGAGTGGACTGTAAGTGCAGTGAATGGAAACAGGGTGGAGCCCTCTTCCAGCATGCAAGCCTCTCTACAGGGAAGGTGTGCAGCCATGAGAAAGCCTGGAGTGGGGCACTCAGGGTACTGCAGCACCAGAATGCACCAATGAAGGAAGCTGTCAAGCACTGGTTCAGAATCTCCAGGAGGGAGATAGGAGCCTTGCAAAGAATCAGCAGGCATGGGCTGAGCAAAAACAGAATTAGAAAGCACACTGGGCTGTGGCCAACTTCTATTCGGAGTGGACCCTCATGGCCATGTCAAGACATAGTGACATAGAGTGCCCAGGAGGGAGCACTACAGAGTGGCCAGCGGGCTACAACACCAATTGTCCAGAGGGTGGTGCTACAGGTGGTTCTGAGAAAGACCCTATAGGGTACCCACATACTACCAAGAGTCTAAAGTCTGCTCCTGTGAAAAGCCCCAAGAAGGGGGCAGTGTAGAATCCTGAGAGAAGGGTCACAGAGAGCCCTGGAGAGGGCAACACAGATTGCTCAGGAGGAGGCAGTATTGAGAAGTTGGAAGTCAGCACTATACGAGGTCCTGAAGAAGACCCTGTAGGGTGCCCAAACATTACCAGGAGTCCAGAGACAATGCCCATGAGAAGCCCAGAGAAATATGGTGTGGAAAGGTATGTAAGAGATGCCATGGAGTGGCCAGAAGATGGCACTGTGGAGACCCCAGTGAGTGAGACTGCAAAGGGGCCAGCAATTGGCATGGGTGAGTGGCCAGAATATACAAAGGAGAAAACTGTGGACAGCCAAGAGGGAGGTGCTGCAGAGTTTACAGAAGAGGAAACTGAAAAAAGAACCCAGGGGGAGACACTGCAGATTGTACAAAGGAGGAAACCACAGAGAGCCGAGAGGGATGTGCTGTGGAGAACCCAGAGGAAGAGTCTTTGGAGAGCCCAAAGGCTGAAGCTGTGGAGACCCCAGTGAATGAGACTGCAGAGGAGAAAAGAAGGGGGCTGTACATCAGAGATACCAGATGCCAAGAAGCAGGTGCAGCTGGATATAGGGCAACCAGCATCTGTGGTTCCCCAGTCAGTCGATAAGTTTCATTGGGGTGGAATTTGAACCTGGAGCCAGCAAAGAATTTAGTTAAAGGACTAGTGATGTGCACTGTGCAAATGGCACACTGGGTAGTGGTCATGATGCTGTCCAGGGTAACCCTAAGAGATGGGGTGAGCATGTCATTAGGTCCCCATTAACAAACATAGCTGGTGGGAAGCCAGAGGAAGGGGAATGGAATATCTTGGACTCTCCTGGATGGGGTCCAGGAGAGATTAGGGATGCTTGGTCTGATGGGTCCAAGCTGAGGGGAGGAGTATGTTAGTCAGTGCCCCTAGTGTTCCCTTATTTACCTGTGCAGGACCAGGCTAGATGCTTGGTCCACCTTCAATTCCTTAAGGAAAATATGCTCTATGGGTGGGATCCTGCAGGGCAGGTGGAGCTTAAAGGGCATAGCAAGAGTCTGGGGTGGGGCAGCCTGACATTTAAGCCACCCCACCCCCCTGCTTGAAGGACTCCCACTCCTCGTTTCTTCACCCCACGCACTGTTGACCTTAATATCACGTATCAGGCCATTTAAACAAGGCATGGATGCCGAAGGCATTACTGCTGCTGTGCCTTGTTAGGTCTGGCCTCTTGCAAAGACCAGACTCTTCATCTGCTGCCGCCTGACATTCCGGCTACCCCACCCTCTGCCGGAAGGACTCCCATGCCTTGTTTCTTTTCCCTACCCACTGCTGACATCACTATTTTGTGCTGGGCCATTTAAATAAGGTGTAGACACTGGAGACATTTCTACTGCTATGCCTCGCCAAGTCTGGCCTCTTCCAATGGCCATACTCTTCGTCTGCTGCCACCTGACATTCATCCACCCCACCCCTTGCCTGAAGGACTCCCACATCTCGTTCCTTCGCCCTGACCCTGATTTGGTTCATCTGGCTATATCCTTCCCCCCACTGTTTGGTATAAAAACCATCCCCTTTCCAAACCATTCTATTTTGTCATTCTCCACTCCATTTCAGTTCCAGTTCCATATTCCCCTCCCCATTCCCTGTTTATAATAAGGCTTGAGGGGCTTGGGTTTCCTATTTGTGCTATATTTCCAGGGCACATCCTCTTCAACTAAGAAAGCATGGTCTGTGTGCCAGCCCAGTGTTCCCAGGGAGTACCTTCTTCAGCCAACAGGTCTACCCCACCTAGCACTGGTGCCCTCAAGAAAGAAAACGCTGTCCCAGCCACTAAGGCCAATGCCTCTTTAATTATTCCTGTGGAGCACAGCTTGTATGTCATCTATCTGAACTGTGCATGCTACAGAGCTCCCTGTAGTTCAAACAGCTGATGTTTAAACTGCATCTTACAGGAACAACAGAAGAGGCACTGGCCTTGGCAGTAGGAACAGTACCTGACCCCACTGCCGATAGGCTTCTCTTCAGGGTGTAGCGCTGCTGCCCAGAATCTTCTCCATCATCACAGGCTAAGTGATGCTGGTGGTGCCCAGGGCACCCCTCAGCTCATGCTGCCCTGGGCAACTTCCCCGCTCACCCACCTAAAACCCAGTTCTGCATAAATTCAGTAATGCTTAAATAATGTAGATTACATTATTCTTAAATTCCACTGGTAAACAAGTTTTTGTTTCCTTCAGGCGTTTTGATGTTCCAAATAGATGTTTTAATGCTGATCACAGATATTACTTCGAAATTTATTCATCACGTAAGGTTTTTGAGAAACAACCAATTTTGTGTTACAATAATTGTGAAATTTTAAATCATAATCTCATGTACATATATTTTCTTGCTGGACAGTAGTTTTTATGATTTTTAAAATTCATGTCATATTTTTGATGGCCATAATCAACATAACATGTAACAGAGACTACATTTTTAAAAATACATGAAGAAACTCTGCCTGATCGTGCTAGAACTTGCTTGGCAAGCCCCAGCTTGGCTGCAAGATTCCAACTTGTTTCCAAGACGACGCAGCCTTATATAAGCAGCAGCAATGAGTTGTCTCCTATGCAACATCTGTGTGAATGAGCGAATCATATCGCTAAAACTGTTAAGTTTAAAGCTTGTGGATTTAATTTCATATACTTTATAAAATGTCACGCCGATGTTGTAATAGCTGTGACATGTTTTGTTACATCTGTGGTGAGTTTACTCTGAAAGCACAGAAAAGGAATATGACTGCACTCATTAAGAAGGCATACGAGTTATACTTCGGGTGCAAAATTGGTGACCAGGACAGAGCATGGACTACTCATATATGTTGCACATCTTGCACCAGTAGTCTGCGAGCTTGGCTGAAAGGTGTGCGACCATCCATGCCATTTGCCATCCCAATGATATGGAGAGAACAGAAAGATCATATAACTTACTGTTACTTCTGCATGACGAATGTGTCAGGATACTCATCAAAGAACAGGAAGATTATTGAGTACCCTAACCTTGCATTGGCAATGAAACCAGTTACGTATGATGACAGTTTTCCTGTTCCAAAACCGCCAAAGGTGTGGACACTTGATGACGAGGATGAGGAGGTAGGCGATGATGGCGAACCGTCGCAGATGGAAGCAGCAGCTGATCCTGACTTTGTGCCATCAACATCCAGTGATCCTCATTTAATATCTCAATCAGAGCTGAATGATCTGGTCAGAGATTTGGCTTTATCGAAGAGCTGCTTGGGTCAAGGCTGCAAGGATGGAATCTTTTATCATCTGATACAAAAACGTCAGTATTTTGCAGCAGTCATGAAGATTTGACAAAATATTTCAACCAAGTAGACAGTCTGACTTTTTGCTGTGACATCAATGGATTGTTTTGTGCTCTCGGATGTGACCACGACCCAACAGAATGGCAACTCTGATTAATCAATCTTAAGTTTGAAGGCTGTTTTGCTGCACAACGGCAATATCTACCCATGAGAACATGCAGCTACTGCTGAACCATATTGAGTACATGAGGTACAACTGGAATTTGTGTGGTAATCTCAAGGTAGTTGCAATTCTACTGGGTCTGCAACTTGGTTACACCAAGTTACAAATGTTCAGAACTCAGCAGCCAGGATCTTAACCAACACCAACCAGGGAGCTCATATCACTCCCATACTTAGAAACCTGCATTGGCTGCAAATAAAATACAGAATCTTGCACAAAGAACTCACCATAACCCACAAATCCATCCACAACCAACTACCTCTAGATCTTCAGTTCCCATTCAAACTATACTCATCTGCAAGACCCATCAGAGAGGCACATAAAGGAACCCTTCACGTCCCCCCCAACTAAATCCACACGTCTAACCTCCACCAAAGAACGGGCATTCTCCACAGCGGGCCCCATCATCTGGAACAACCTGCCGACTGATCTAAGATTGGAACCCTGCCTGCTAACCTTCCGAAAAAAACTCAAGACTTGGCTTTTCCTCAAAGCCTTCCCTTAAGTTCTAACATTTCAACATTACTCTCTATCAGACTCAGCCCAATTGGCTAGATGCCTGGTCCAGCCACAGTATAGACATATGTTCTCAACCTCTAGTTTTTTACTGTCCTTTTATTTCCAGGCTACTCTAGCCCCCAAGTTCTATCTCTCTGTTATATGTAACTGTGCTTCGGCCTTCCTGTTATATGGTTATGTTTAGTTAGTCCCTAAGTTCTATATAAACCGGTCTGATATGAATCTTGTCATGAAGTTCGGTATAGAAAAATGTTAAATAAATAAATAAATAAATAAATAAATAAAGTATTGTTAGTTCCTTTGTGAGTGGGACAGTCGAACAAGAGATTCGCATTATGTCAGAAAAGTCTGGCCTCTCTGCAAGAAGTTGGTTCCAGGGCAGAAGAATGTTGCGCATGACCCATTGGTGGATCCAAGGAAGATATTTCTTCCACATTTGCACATCAAATTTGGGCTGATGAAAAACTTCGTTAAGGTAATGAACAAGCAAAGTAAAGCCTTTGATTATTTTGCGGCAAATGTTTCCACGCATAAGTGACACCAAGATAAAAGAAGGTGTTTTCGTTGGCCCACAAATCCGAGCTGTGATGAAAGACAGCCACTTTGATGGTCTTCTGCAAGGTACAGAACATGTTGCATGGACAGCCTTCAAGAATTTCGTTTGTAACTTTCTAGGCAACTATAAGACAGCAGACTATGTCGAACAGGTTGAAAATCTGCTTCAGGCATACCAATTGATGAAGTGCAACATGTCATTGAAGATACATTTTCTTCATTCCCACTTGGACTTTTTTCCAGAAGACCTTGGTGCTGTGAATGACGAACATGGTGAAAGGTTTCATCAAGACATTGTCAAAATGGAGAAACGGTATCAAGGCAAGTGGAACCCCTCCATGCTGGGTGACTATTGTTGGACTCTTCTCATTTGTGAAGCGTCGGAAGTGATTACAAACGAAAATCTGCAGCAAAATATTTTTAGTTTTGTTTTTTGGTGCCAACATTGCTATTATATCTTATGCCGCTACAGACACATAACAATGCTTAATGTATATCACACTTTTCTGGCAAACGGTACGTGATATAGACATAATAAATGCATATTTGTGTTCAGCTTGTTAAAATCTACTTGTTTCACTGAAGGTTGTGGAGAAAATAAAATGTTCCCAGAAATTTGTTTACCAGTGTTATTTGTTAGATGCTAATTTCACTGAGGAAAATATGCAGCATTGCAGGAATATCTAATCTAAAATGACTGACTGGTGGGTCAAATAAAAATGAGTGGGTTATGTGTGAAAGATGTTAAAAGTTTAGGGCTGGCATTTAGCAAAAAAGGCAAGGTTTCACAACAGTGTTGCTTTTTAGTTTACATATGTTGATTTCTGGCTAAAAACAGATCTTGACTTAGATTCGTCAAGCTGCTATGTTCTTTCCCAGGAGGGGTCCCACTATCATGGTTGGGGTGGATGTTAAAAGAGGATCTGGAGCCTACAAGATGTGCTTAAAAAAATAAAAGGGGAAGTAGGAGCAGGGGGTGGGGGAACTTTCAGGCCTAATAATTTTTTTTTCAACTTGAAATAGGCCGTTATGGGGAGAGGGTGGCAAGTTCGGCCCCATAAGGCCTTTGTAACTCAGGTGGGAGGGAGGTGGGGGGCAGGTTAGGACCTGTAAGCCCTCAATGTGAGGTTTTTTGGTTTTTTTTATAAACAGGAACATAATGTAACCGGCTATATTCTTTTGAATATAGCCGGTTAAGTCTAAAGTTATACGGCTAACCATAGTCGAATGCCTTTATACATTAACAGCGATATTCAAAAGAATATCTGGTTATGTTTAAAGTTATTTGGCTATGGTTAGTTGGATAACTTTAATTGGGGATATTCAGTGGGATGCTTCTCCCACTAAATATGCTGGACAAGTGATCTGGCTAACTTTAGCTGAATGACTTGTCCACTAAACAGCCAGCTGAATATTGGCCTTCATGGGCATAAGTACCAACTCCAACCCACCACTCTCTCCAGGAACTCCTGCCACTAGTGCGCATAAAAGTATGGATGAAATCAGGTTGTGCATTTAATTTTACATGCACTGAGCTCCTGGCAATTTTATAAAGACTATTTACAATAAAAATGTTTTATATATGTAAATGGCTTTGAAAATCAGGCTCATTTTTGGGCCAATACTGTAGATATATGGGATAAGGTATATCTTGGCTAATTTACTGGTTGTCTCTGATGATTTCCAATGGGTAGATGCGACCTATCTTTCTTTGCGATTTTCACTCCCAGAGGATATGTGTCACAGTATGCAAAAAACAGCCCAACTTGCTATAACTTTATATTAGCAATAGTACATCTATCTTTCATTTTATTATTATTTTAATTTAATTGTCCCCTTTTTTATCATCCTAAAAATGACAATTATAAAGCAGATGTCTTTTTTACTGATGATACCAAAATATGCCACAGGAAAGATACCCAAGAAGGTGTGAAAAACATGAGGAGTGATCTAGTAAAGCTTGAGGAATGGTCTAGAGTCTGGCAGCTAAAATTTAATGCTAAAAAGTGCAGGGTCATGTATTTAGGATGCAAAAACTCAAAGGAATGCTGCTGTATGGCGTGAATTTCTTCTATGCATGATACAAAACAAGAGTGGGATCTGGGGGTGATTGTATCTGATGATTTTAAGGTAGTCAAACAGATACATAGGGAGATGGCAAAAGTCAGAAAGATGCTTAGGTGCATTAGAAAGGTCACCAGAAAAAAGGAGGTGATATTGTCCCTGTATAAAACCCTGGTGAGACCTCATTTGGAATACTGTGTACAATTCTGGAGACCGCACCTTCAAAAGTATGTAAACAGGATGGAATCTATCCAGAGGGCAGCAACTAAAATGATCAATAGTCTTCTTCATAAATCCTACAGGGACAAACTTAAAGATATAAACATGTCTACCCTGGAGAAAAAGTGGGTTAGGAGAGATAGGATAAAGACATTTAAATACCTCCAAAAAATCACTGCATATGAGGCAAGCCTCTTTCAAAGGAAAGGAGGCTCTGAATCAAGGGTTATGGAATGAGGGTAAGTGGGGATAGAATCAGGAGTAATCTAAGAAAACTATTTCTTTACAAATGGGATGATGGCTGCATGGAACAGCCTCCTAGTGCTGGTGATGGAGATAAGAACCATATCTGAATTCAGGAATGCATGGGACAAGCACAGAGGATCTCTGAAGGAGTGGTAGGGATTTAGAGCTGAGCCCATTTGGTGTGGATGGGCAGACTAGATAGGCCATATCTTTTTCTGCCATCATTTTTCTCTGTTTCTATGTTTAAAGCGTCATGATTGTGGACTGCTGAAACATGTTGTTTCTAAAGGCATTGGTCCATCATTCTGTGCAGTGCTGCTTGAATGGGAGTGAGGGCAGGGCCCGATGTTCTTAAGGGTTTGGTATTTGTTTCTTTTCTTGTACATTTAAGCTTCCCTTAGTCTGAGTTGACATCATAGTCAGATCATGCTCTTTGTCCTTCAGCTCAGTTCTTCACCAGGAGATCAATACTATTAGAAAACGGAAAATAAGGGTATTGTGAGGTTTACACAATTCAGAGCTGGGACTGGTCTACAAAGGGATTTTGGGAGTTTAGATGATGTTTTTCAAGATATAGGTCCTTTGAGGAGCAATGTTTAACATGGAATGTTATTAATGATTTTATTTGCCAAAGTAATTGAATATTTTTCTTCTGGAAATTTTTCTGAGTCCCAAATTTAGATAAATCTAGTCCTAAAGTTTTACAGTGTTCAGGAGATCCTTTTTTTATTTGCCACTGAGGTAAAAGTTAACACAGTATTTCTCTTAGGCTTCAAGATGCTTGTTACATAAGTTCTAAAAAATTGCTCTATACGTTTTTTTATTGTAAAGCTTGTTGCTGACTTATGGTTCATTGTAAACCAAGGTGATGTTCTGAACGTGCCATGGTATATAAAAAAAAATAAAAAAAATCTCTAAATAAATAAATAAATAAATAAATAAAATAAGATGGTAGCATATCTCAGATACATATTTCTGCAGGATAAATCTGTTGTTTTCCAATATTTTTTCTCTTTCACCTTTTTATCCTGTGGCCTTTAAGCTGACTATTTTGTGTGTCTTTGTCCCTTCTTTCCTTTTCTCTCACTGCTTTAGATCTTCAGCACCAATTGTTATTTGGTATATCTCTTCTCTTGAATATGTAATCCATTTTGAAAGAAAGCACAGTGAGAAATACCCAAACACTTAAATATGTATGTTGATGCACTTTCTTTCTTACTTTTGCAGGCGTATCAGCTCAATTGTCCAACTCCCGTCTACGTCGGAACACATCTGTAGGAACACCTTTCTGGATGGCTCCTGAGGTCAGAGTATAACATAACCCCAGATTCTAAGTTGTAGGTAACCCCTGGGTTCAGTCAGTAGCTTACATAGGTTGTCAATAGGTTGTAGGTTCAAAGGGAAATCCCCAATGAGTCCAGACCATTTCCCTGTCAGGAGAGATGTCAATAAGTCCTATAATTGTTGTGTTTGAGGCACTGTGGACCCTTGGTCACAATGGAGATGACTCCGCCAACGGGGAGGAGCCCCGTGGGGAACCACTGTGATAGGCTGATACAGATAGCAGACACAGAATGGATAGAGTCTTTATTGTACTGCTGTAAATAGATGGTGAAGCAGGAAGGTAAGTCACTGATCCACGAAGTGACAATACGCTCCATAGGCTCAGAAGTATAGTCTCACTCAGATGTTCATGATAGGCAGGAGCCAGTAGTGAGGGTAATGCTGCGGCTGGTAGGTGGAGTTGGAGTGCCAGATCATAGAGGTACTCACAGAGTGAAGGCATCTTCCTGATGGTAGAATGGTGGGACTGAAGGTCCGTGGTGCAGGATATGAAGTAGATGGGCCCTCGAGGAGCGATTACCCAATGGTTCAATATCCTGAAAATGAATAGAGAGAAAAGACCCCCGAGGAGTGGTTGTCTTGGTTAGTGAGGACCCCGAAGGGAAGTTGGAAGCAAGAGACCCCTGAGGAGTGGGTGTCTAGAGCTTCTGCTGGAGTGAGGCCCTTAGCATGAAAGTGGTGTCTAAACATGCAGCTTAGAGCAGTCAGAGTAGCGAAGCGAAGTCTTTGCTAACTCAAATTGATAGTGGAAGCGGAGGCTGGATATACCTGGAGGTACTGACGTCATGCGGTGGGGCCACCCCCAAGGTTCCCGCCATGACATGTATTTGAGCATCAGAGATGTGCGCGCTCGCACCCTAGGAGGCCACGGGAGTGAGCATGGTAGATGGGGACACCTATGCTGGTCTCGAAACACCGAGGCCCTTGGCATGTGGCACCGGAGACAGCCATCTTGCCCAAAGAGAGTGAAAGGGGAGAAAAAGAGTTAAGGCAGAGCAGTCGCAACCGTCTGTGACTGACGGACGCAACAGTAATTTAGAAGAACGGGTATTCCAGGCAAAGATGCTATTGGATTCAGTCCTTTAGCCTCTATTAGGAGAGCCTATGTCAGAGATGGACAGCATTAGGTTCCCACATTCACCCTAAGCTTCTCTGTTGAGAAAGACCCTACTGCGTTTTGGCCATTGTCCAGAAGAGAAGCCCTTCAGTTTTTATCTTCCACCTTTATTTCATGTGCAGGTTTAGTATTTAATATTAGAGGATCCTTACCTTCTAATAAGCCTGTGGAGTATGGGAGTAGCCTAGGGATTAGAACAGCAGTTAGAGAATCAGGAAAAGGA
Source organism: Rhinatrema bivittatum (assembly GCF_901001135.1). NCBI lineage: Eukaryota > Metazoa > Chordata > Amphibia > Gymnophiona > Rhinatrematidae > Rhinatrema > Rhinatrema bivittatum. Next base: position 59,184 of record NW_021821220.1, read on the forward strand.
GGATTCAAATCCTACTTCTTCCATTAATGCTTCTAACTACCAAGGGCAAGTCACTTCATGCTCTATTGCCTCAGATACAACTTAAATTATAAACCCTTTGGGTCAGAGAAAATTCAGCTATGCATAATTTTCGACTTGCCTTGAGTTCAGATTTGGAAAGTCAAATAATTAATTAAATCAAAATCTGAGGGCTAGATGTGGTAAAATGTAGATTTATTTATGATGCTAGTGGTATTGCATTACAAATACAATATATGCATGATATGATTTAGCCAACTGTTTAATAATTTTTTTCTTTAAGTGCAAATGAGAATATTAGAAGTAAATGACTGTTAGTTCTGATTTTGGAGAAATAGCTCCAGGCATTTAGTACAAAGTAGACTTATGTTCCTAGATTAATATAAGAGAGAGAAAAAGGGAATATTGTTTACATCCATGAATCAGTCCATAAAACTGCAGTTTTAGGGTCTGATTTACTAAGACTGTGCTCCCATTCTGAGGTCAGTATTTAAAGCTGACCATTTAAGTAACTTAGCTAGATATAACTTATCTGGCTAAGTTAGAAGGTATACTCATCAGGGATCCTCAGCAAGTTCTACTCCCACTTTCCTGATCACCTTGTGCCCCAGCCCTACCTAACTCAGCCTGTTTAATCCCTCAGTGCCTCTTCATTGAGTCACCTCAGCTCTCTGACCTGGCCAACCTTAATTTATTATTCTGCCTTGGCCTGCCTTACCTAGTGGCCTTTTTTTGGCCTCTTACCTTGCTCTGTGGCCTCTCTTGGCCTCTTGCCTTGCTTTGAGCCCTTCCAGGCCTTCTGGCCTTGCTCCTTAGCCTGCCAGGCCTATCTGCCATGCTCAGAGCCCTCTTGGGCTTTCCTACCATATCATATGGCCTCCGGGCCTCCTAGGGTCTCCTAGCCAGCCTTGTGCCCTATTGGACTTTCCTGTTTATTGTTGCCTGTTCTGTCTAGTTTAGTCATCGTCCAGTCTTTGTCTAAATCCTGTTCTTGGCCAGTCCTGCCCCTATCAAGTCCTTGTTCTATCTTGCACTGCCCAGTCCAGTCCCTTGTCGGTTTCCTAGGCCTTGCCCTTTTCCTTTTGCCTCAGGCCTTGCCTTGTCCAGCCTGCTTTACCTCTTCCAGTCCAGCTGATCCACTCCTGGAGGAGCAGTCCTGTCCAGCTTCTCTGCTCTCCTAGTGCCAGAGAGATTCTGGTCATTTACATCAGCACTCAAGAGATGTTAATTCAGTGCTTCAGCACCCCAAAGAACCTGATTCGGTGCTTTAGCACCACAGATAACCTGATTCAGCGCTTCATTGCCTCAGACAGTGAACCTGATTTAGCACTTCAGCAACCCAGAGAACCTGATCCAGTGCTTCAGTGTCCCAGAGAACCTGATTCAGAGCTTCGGCACCCCAGAGTTCCTGATTCTGTGCTTCAGCATTAGCAAAGCATTGTGCCAACACCTCAGCCCCAGAGTTTCTGAGTCAGCACTTCAGCACCCAAAAGACTCTGACTGCACCTCAAGCTCGGACAGACCCCAACCTAGTAGTTCAGCTCCGGTGAGATGTTACTCCAGTACCTAGTGACCATAGCACCCATGGCAAATGGGATCCAGGAGGAGGGGGTCTTAAAGGGGGGTATTGCCATGCTTTTGCCTGCTATGCAACCTCCTCGTGCCAAGGTTTTACCTGCTGTACAACCTTCCCTCTCCAAAAGGTCCTCAGCGAACCTTGCTCACTACCTTCCCAGTTACTTCCTCACTGATTACAAAGTGCCCAAATCTCAGCTCTAGTTATCCCAGCCTGTCCTGTGCCTCAGGGCCTCTTCATTGAATCACCCTGACTCTCTGAACTGGCCTCTCTTCCCTTGTTTCTCTGCCTTGCCTTGCGGCTTAACTTTGTTTCTTGTCTTGCTCTGTGGCCTCTCTTGGCCACTTGCCTTGCTCTGGATCCTTCCAGGTCCTCTGGCCTTGTTCTACAGCCTCTGAGGCCTCCCTGCCAAGCTGTGTGCCCTCCTGGGCCTTCCTATTTTCCCATGTGGCCTTTGGGTCTTCAAGGTTCACTTAGCCTACCTTGTGCCCTGTTGGGCATTCTTGTTTCCTGTTGCCTGTTCTCATCCAGCCCTGTCCTTGTCCAGTCCCTGCCTAGACTAGCCACAGCCTGTGTTCTGTTTTCTGTGTCCAAGCCCCAGCCCTTCCTCATCCAGCCTGCCTTGCCTCATCTAGTCTGCCCTGCCTCATCCAGCCTACCTTGTCTCACCACCCTGTTTTTAGCTTTGACCGTGCCACAATATTTTACAGAAAACAAGTCCTACTGGCTCCCAAAACCCAAGGGCTCAACCTGCAGGGGAGGGGATTGGTTAGGCAGAAGATCAGCTCCAGTCCTGACCTGCAGCCCTATACCATCTCTGGGGGTGCTCCCTGACTTCAGCCTGCCAGTCCATGATACATAATTAAACACAAAATAGAATACAAACTTGTATCAATCCTTTATAAATTAATCACAGGACAACAAAACCATTGGCTAACTGAACACATTGAACTACATGCTCCACAAAGGAATCTTTGCTCAATGATTTGTTACTCTTTAGTTTGTCAAGCTGATCTACTACATTTTCCATTGTCACAGATATTTGTTTTAGTTGCTCAGAATCTCCATCATTAAAAAATGTTTCATGTATGGTTATTTCCCCAACATCCTCCTCTGGAAAGACCGAGGCAAATAATTACTTCCTTGTCCTTCCTCAGCATCCTTTTACCCCTGTGGCCATCTAGCAGCCCAAATGATGCCCTCACAGGCCTTTTGCTTTGAATGTACTTGAAAAAGTTTTTATTAGTAGTTTTTACCTTACTGCCTATCTAACTACTACTGTTTTATATCTAATTGCCAGTGTTTATCCTCTTGCCTATTTTCATTATTTGTGTCTGATTTCCATTTTTTGAATGATGCTCTATTAGCTATTATTGCTTCCTTTACCTCACCATTAAACCTTGCTGGTAGTCATTTGTCTTCCTTTAGCCTTTTTAATGCATGGAATACATTTTATCTGCAGTTCCAATATGGCATTTTTAAAAATGTCCATACTTTATGCAAACTTTTAACCCTTGCAAAAACTCCTTTTAGTTTTTTTTTTAACTAATTACCTCATTCTATCATAGGGCCTCATTTTCCAAGCACTTTACCGCGTGCGATAAATTCGCAAATCGCGTATGCAAATTAGTCATTTGGTATTCAGGGGGCGGAGTCGGGGCGGAGCATATGTAAAGCGGGAACCTGTGTATCGTGTGCGGCTGCTATCGCGGCTAATAACTACAACTCCAACCTCGCATTATGGACTGCGTTACAGGCCTGAAAAGGATTACCGCCATCCACGATAGTCCCAGACAGCCTGTTTCAGGCTCCTGGGGGGAGAGAGAGAGAGAGAGAGAGAGAGAGAGAGAGAGAGAGAGAGAGAGAGAGAGAGAGAGAGAGAGAGAGAGAGAGAGAGAGAGAGAGAGAGAGAAACTTACTATAGTGCCTATGCCCTACATAGGTATTTTAACCCCTATAGGAGGGCCACCTACTAACTCGGGGTGGGGATTAGATATGAGCGTCGGGGGTTGGGGGCCACTTTCGCATTCCACATGAGACCTACGGACTGAACAGTGGTCTCTAGTGCAGATTTGCTGGCCGTCGGAGAGAGGACGCTCACTCCAAGCGGAGATTTGGCCAACATTCTCTCCACCTAGCATGTTGTTGCCCAGGTAGAGTGTCCATCAAGCTAGGTAGAGAGAACGTTGCCCAAACCACTTCTTGGAGTGAGCGTCCTCACTCCGACAGCCAGCAAATCTGCACTAGAGACCACTGTTCTGTCCGTAGGTCTCATGTGGAATGCGAAAGTGGCCCCCAACCCCCGACGCTCATATCTAATCCCCACCCCGAGTTAGTAGGTGGCCCTCCTATAGGGGTTAAAATACCTATGTAGGGCATAGGCACTATAGTAAGTCTCTCTCTCTCTCTCTCTCTCTCTCTCTCTCTCTCTCTCTCTCTCTCTCTCTCTCTCTCTCTCTCTCTCTCTCAGCCTGAAACAGGCTGTCTCGAACTATCGTGCACCGCGATAAAAGACTGAAAGAATCATCGTGCAGTGGGAAAACATTGTGTGCGGCGCTAATGTTTTCGCGAATGGCAAAAACATCGCCGCACACGATGTTTCCCCACTGCACGAAAGAAGCCTCATTTGCATTGGTAACGCCCCCTAATGCGTTACCAATGCGATATTGGAAAATAAGGCCCATAGTCTCCCTTTTTAAAGATTCAATGTATTTTACTTTAATAATTTTACTTAATGTCATCCTTCCAGTGATTATGTCAAATTTGATTACATTATGATCCTAATTGTTTATTGGCCCAACCACAGAAACACCTTTGCACCAGGTCAATCATTCTACTGAATACTAGATCTAAACTAGCTACCCCTCTTATCAGCTGCTCCATAAAGCCAGTCACTTATGGCATCTAGAAATGTAACCTCTTTAGCATGTCCTGATAAGACACTGATCCAGTCAGTACCAGGGTAATTGAAATTTCCCATTATTATAGTGCTGCAAAGTCTATTTGCTGTTTTAATTTCAGCTAGTACTTCACAGTCTGTTTCTTCATTTTGGCCAGGAGGCTGGAAGTATACACCCACTGCTGTACTCTTACCCATCCCTTATTGAATGTTTATCCATAAAGATTCCACACTGCAATTTGTTTCCGGCAGGATTTTTATCATGTTTGATCTCTTGTCATATAGTACACCCTTCACATCAATATAATTTGTATCCTGGTATCACAGTGTCCCATTGGTTATCCTTCTTCCACCATATATCTGAAATGCCTATAATGTCTATCTCCTCATGTAATGCCATATTCTAAGTTACCAATCTTACTGTTCAGACTTCTGGCATTTGCATAAAAACATTTTAAAGTAGGTTTCTATTTATACTTTCATTTCTCTTTGTATTCATTAGGGATGTGAATCGTGTCCTCGATCGTCTTAACGATCGATTTCGGCTGGGAGGGGGAGGGAATCGTATTGTTGCCGTTTGGGGGGGTAAAATATCGTGAAAAATCGTGAAAAATCGAAAAATCGAAAAAACCGGCACATTAAAACCCCCTAAAACCCACCCCCAACCCTTTAAATTAAATCCCCCACCCCCAAATAACTTAAATAACCTGCGGGTCCAGCGGCGGTCCGGAACGGCAGCGGTCCGGAACGGGCTCCTGCTCCTGCATCTTGTCGTCTTTCGGCCGGCGCCATTTTCCAAAATGGCGCCGAAAAATGGCGGCGGCCATAGACGAAAAAGATTGGACGGCAGGAGGTCCTTCCGGACCCCCGCTGGACTTTTGGCAAGTCTCGTGGGGTCAGGAGGCCCCCCACAAGCTGGCCAAAAGTTCCTGGAGGTCCAGCGGGGGTCAGGGAGCGATTTCCCGCCGCGAATCGTTTTCGTACGGAAAATGGCACCGGCCATACGCGTATGGCCGGCGCCATTTTCCGTACGGAAAATGGCGCCGGCAGGAGATCGACTGCAGGAGGTCGTTCAGCGAGGCGCCGGAACCCTCGCTGAACGACCTCCTGCAGTCGATCTCCTGCCGGCGCCATTTTCCATACGGAAAATGGCGCCGGCCATACGCGTATGGCCGGCGCCATTTTCCGTACGAAAACGATTCGCGGCGGGAAATCGCTCCCTGACCCCCGCTGGACCTCCAGGAACTTTTGGCCAGCTTGTGGGGGGCCTCCTGACCCCCACGAGACTTGCCAAAAGTCCAGCGGGGGTCCGGAAGGACCTCCTGCCGTCCAATCTTTTTCGTCTATGGCCGCCGCCATTTTTTCGGTGCCATTTTGGAAAATGGCGCCGGCCGAAGACGACAAGATGCAGGAGCAGGAGCCCGTTCCGGACCGCTGCCGTTCCGGACCGCCGCTGGACCCGCAGGTTATTTAAGTTATTTGGGGGGGGTTCGGGAGGGTGGGGGATTTAATTTAAAGGGTCGGGGGTGGGGTTTTAGGGGGTTTTAGTGTGCCGGCTCACGATTCTAACGATTTATAACGATAAATCGTTAGAATCTGTATTGTATTGTGTTCCATAACGGTTTAAGACGATATTAAAATTATCGGACGATAATTTTAATCGTCCTAAAACGATTCACATCCCTAGTATTCATAACCTCCTTGCCTGCTTGTTAACAAATGATACAGGCAGTTTAGAGTCATTCACATAGGGCCTGTACTAGATTTTTTGCAGCCCTGTATGAATGACTCAAACATCAAACAATAAAATCAAGAAATAAAATAAATATATAATCATAATACTAAAAACATACTAATAATATTATTTTAAAACGGATGAATAAAATATCAAATTATTAAAAACTCATCTACAAGTTTTTTTAAATGTCCCAAACGCCAATAAAATATTTCAAAAAACCAGACACAGCAAATAACACCTGAAATATAAAACTAAAAGGGATTTTAAAATTCATGCTCTCCATACTTGGGAACTTTTGATTTCCAGATGCCATGAAATTGTCATGGATTATCAGGCAGAGAGTATCTGGGTAGCTGTGCACCATATGCTCCCTCTCATACACACACAATCTTTTCTCTCACTCCCCACATACATACACACACATATGCTCTCTCACTCTCCCAAACATAAGCACACATGTTCTCTTCCTCTACCACACACATGCTCTCTCTCACTTTTCCACACACAAGCTCACATGCTCTTTCTCACTCTCACATACATAAACATACACGCTCTCTCTTACTTCCCTTGACTTAGCAGACAGCAACAGCAGCAGCAGAGTCTCCTTCTTCAGCCCCCATGGCCAAGGTAATGACTTCTGGCCATGGAGCATTGGATTACTTCCTAACAGGCCGTGCTCCTCTTCCTCGTTAGCAGTGGTGCCCTGCCAAAATCGATGACGTGGTCAGCACTGCCTTAGTGAGTGGCAAAACAGCAGAGCCATGATGGCAACACTGCTGATTCTAGTGGGGCCACGCTGCTTCTCACTTACTAAGGCAGCACTGATCACGTGATTTCGGTGGTGCTGCGTTGCTTTTTCTTGGCAGCATGGACCTCTTTTCTTCTTGGTCTGGTGCGATCAGGTCCACTGGCGGCACCACGGACCTCCTCTTCTTCTGCCGCCAGTGGGATTGGGTCCATTGGTGGCAGCACCACTTTTCCCAACACTGCCCCACCAGGTATGCAGCCCGATGCAATTGCACGGTTTGTACACCTGGTGTTGCTGGGCCCGAATTTTCAACTGGGTGTGTCTTGTCTAAGTCAGTCAGGGCTATGTCAGCCTTAAACACAACCTCTCTACTCAGATATTCTAACTTCCCTGTTTAGCAAGTATCCTTGGAAGAGACATCACTCTGAAACATGTGCTTCTGAGTGATTGTCAGCTTTCCCCCATGGTCTGGTTTAAAAGCTGCTCTATTACCATTTAAATGTTAGTGCAGTAGCCTGGTTCCACTCTAGTGAAGGTGGAATCTTATTTCATCCGAATAGGCTCCAACTTCCCCAGAATTTTCCCCAGTTCCTAACGAATCTAATCCTCTCTTCCCTACACCATTGTCTGAGCCAGGCATAAGGGCCAATGTAATAAGACCCGTGCTGAAATCTGCACTGATTTTTCTGCATAGATTTTTTTTTAGCACATGTAGCAAAAACAAGCGGCAGCGTGGGATGTAATTGCGACTGCATATGCTAATTAGATAAGCACACAAAATCCGCATACACCAAACGCACATGCCATAATATGTTCAGTAATCCGCGCTCATGGCCCTATGTAGTAAATTGCGAAGACATTCGCACAGAAACTCGCTCAGAGACCCATCGGCATGTGAAGACCCGCAATTGATTCTAAGGGTGCTTCTTTAAAAAAAAAATAATGAGTGGTCCAGAAATTGATGTGAAGTTGGGTAGAGCAGTATCTCACCCCTTAATGATGGGACTCCGACTGCTGGCAAGATTGTGTAATGCAGATCAGCCATTCTGCCTCATCGAGAAGTTGCCTTCTCTCTACCAGTTCCATCTGCCTCTTGGCTGATCCACAAAAGCATCAAAACACCGGCCTCCATATTGGCACTTTCACTTAACTTCTGTCCTGACCTAGGTGCTAAAACCCCATTAAAAAACTCATACTAACCGATCTCCCTGGAGAAAAAACAAAAACCCTCACACCTTTAGGAATTTATCGCTCTGTGTTACATAACTATAAAAAAAAGTATCAATAATGCTAAAAAAGAATTTTTCAAGAAACAAATTCAAATATTTTGGTACAACCCAAGAACCTTGTTTTCCATAGTTAAAAATTTAACAAAGCTCTCATCCCAAAGAGATAATTTGTTATCAGAAAGTCAATGCAATGAAATTGCACTGTATTTCAAAAACAAAATAGACCAATTAATAGTTTATAGTTTACCAAACCCATGCCAAGAAATAAAAATGAAACATAAAGAAGGTACGAATTGGAGCACCTTCAATACAACTTCAGTCTTAGAGATAGAATCCTTTGTCAAAAAGTTAAAACCCTGCTAGCCACCCTATTGATGCTGTCCCAGTAACCACTCTCAAGACAATTGCAAACGTAATTGCAAGGATTATTACCCCCAATAGTTAATCTCTCTTTAAAAGAAGGTAAAGTCCCAGAGGTACTCAAAATGCAATAATTAAGCTGATTCTTAAAAAAATAATAATAATTTTGATGCTACTCGACTATGCAATTATCACCCAATCTCCAATCTATCGTTTATTGCCCAAACTTATTGAAAAAGATATACAGAATCAACTTGCACATTTTCTTGAATCAAATAATATCCTCTTTCCCAACCAGTTCGGTTTCAGAAAAATTTTAGCACTGAAACTTATTAATTGCAATGACTGATACAATACAGAGGGGTTAAGATACCAGGCAAAGTTACATTTTAATATTCCTAGATTTATCTGCGGCATTTGATATGGTGGACCACAAGGTACTACTCGGAATGCCTGAAGGAAATAGGAAATTAAAGATGTAGTCCTAAACTGGCTTGATTCTTCCTGGATAAAACACTCATTCCAAGTGAAAATTAAAAAATTCAATCTCAAAAAAATTCCTCTAGATACCGGAGTTCCACAAGGGTCCGCACTCTCAGCCACCCCTTTTTAACATATATTTATTGCCACTATGTCATTTACTTGCAGGACTAGGTTTAAATTTTTATATTTAAGCTGATGATATATTGTTCCTCGTTCCCATTAATGACCACCCTTGAGATAATTGTAGTATATTTATTATTTAAACTCCATATAGCAACTTCTCTTACATATGAAACTTGTAATGAATATGGATAAAACAGAAATACTGCTTCTAGAGTAGGAAATGTGGAGATGATGCGGCTATCCCCCCTCTTTTATTCGAGAATAATATTAAAATACAACCCACCCTGGTTGTAAAAGACCTGGGGATACTTTTAGACTCTGAACTTAACCTGAAAAAAATACTTATCCATCAAATTAAGAGATGCTATTATAAACTGCTTACGTACGAAGACTGAAACCTTTACTAGACATAAATGATTTTTAGGGCAGTCCTCCAGACTCTGATTTTTTCGAATATTGATTATTGTAATCCCTATTTCTAAGGCTCCACTCTCCTACAATACGACCGCTTCAGGTATTACAGAAAAGCTGCTGCCAGAGTATTAATGTTACGCGCCCCGCCCGCGGCCATCCCGTGTGTGGGCCTGCTCCACCTTAATGGTTCCACAGCGGGTCCCGGGACCGACCTCCCTCGCGGGTTAGTTGCCAGTCTCCTGCCAGGCCCCGGCGTCGTCACGGCGGTGGTCGCCGGGCCTTCGCTGGCACGCCAGCCCTCACGCTGAGGCTCGGCTTCCTCGGCCCTGTTAGCCACGCCACCACCCGGACTCATGTAGGGCCAAGGGCGGGTCCTAGCTCCGCGGGCCGCACCCTGATTGATCCCTCGACCAATGGCACCGGTTAGCCCCCTGTGACATATTGAGGGCAAAGGCTATCGGGCACCATTTTGAATACAGCAGTCGACAAGCCTGAGTGCAGGAGATCGCGCTAGGACCCCTGCTGGACCCACCAGGACTTTTGGTAAGTCTTGGGGGGTCAGGAGGTGGGGCTTTTAGTTAATTAAATTTAAAGGGTTGGGATGAGGTTTTTTTTTGGAAACAAATACATACGTAACTAATGAACGGATCAGGGTCCCCCGAGAATGGATTGCAACGGATTTGTCTCCCCACGAATACGATACCGACTGGGACGAATCCGTCCCTGCTGCACATCCCTAGTATCCTGTTTCCAACAGTGGTCAGTCTAAGTCACAATAATCTTGCATTTACCCAAACATTAAATAAATCCCATGCTGCTAATGCTGGCAACAAGCAGTGGCTACTCCCCATTGATCAATAGCAGTTTATGGACTTCTCCTCCAGGAACTTATCCAAACCTTTTTTAAACCCAGCTACACTAACTGCCTTAACCACATCCTCTTGTAATGAATTCCAGAGCTTAATTGTGTGTTGAATGAAAAAGAATGTTCTCTGATTTGTTTTAAATCTGCTACTTGTTAACTTCATTGAGTGCCCTCTAGTCCTTGTATTATCTGAAAGAGAATATAACTGATTCACATTTACCCGTTCAAATTCTTTCATGATTTTGTAGACCTCTATCATATTACGCCTCAGTAGTCTCTTTTCAAGCTGAACAGCCCTAACCTCTTTAGCCTTTCCTCATAGGGGAGTTGCTCCATGCCCTTTATCATTTTGGTTGCCCTTCTCTGTAGTTTCCCCAGTGTAACTATATCTTTTTTGAGATGCAGCAACCAGAGTTACATACAATATTGAAGGTGCAGTCTCAACATAGAGCAATACAGAGGCATTATGACATCCTCCATTTTATTTGCCATTCCCTTCCTATTCATTCCTAATATTTTATTTGCTTTTTTGACCTCTACAGTTCACTGAGCTGACAATTTTAATATAATATCAACTATGGCGCTAAATCATTTTCCTGGGTACTAACTCCTAATATGGAACCTAACATCGTGTAACTACAGCAAGGGTTATTTTTCCCTATTTGTATCACCTTGCAGTTGTCCACATTATATTTCATTTGCCATATGGATGCCCAATCTTCCAGTCTTGCAAGCCCCTCCTGTAATTTATCACAATCTGCTTGTGATTTAACTACTCTGAATAATTTTGTGTCATCTTCAAATTTAATCACCTCAATTGTCATACCCCTTTTCAGATCATTTATAAATATATTAGAAAGCTCTGGTCCAATTGCAGATCCCTCACCAACAGGTAGATAATCATCCATTTAGACACTGAGTGCAAAAGACTGGATAGCCCCCCAACTCACTGATGGACTTCTATCTGTTTCTTAATTTTATTAATTTGCTAAAGTTTAAAAGCTAATTAATGAGTAGGTATGTTTTTGCAATTTGAGTTTTTCAATTATTTTATTTGGTGTCTTTTAAATCTAGGTGTAACCCCTATTTAGAAGGCAATTACTCCTTCCAGGGCACATAACTAATTTATATCTTCAGGGGCTTTTCTGACTGGCAAATTCCATCCCATGATTAACTATTAATCCCTTGGGGGAATTCTGTTTATGGGCGTAAACTGTGCTTGTGGCTCAGATTATATTATGAGGTTCCCAGTGTGTATATTTATTTTATTTATTTATTTATTTATTTAAGGTTTTTCTTTACCGACATTCATCAGAGACATCATGCCGGTTTACAATCGAACAAGGGGAACAGAGAAATCAGTTACATAAAACAGGGAGCAACAACTTGGAGATGCAATGTAATATGCAAGTTTTGAAAGGATAGAGGAATTAGTAAATTAACCTAGAACTAAAGCTGAATATAAAGCAGATGAAGCAGATAGTGAAGGAACTATTTACAAGTCATTTATCAATGTATTATAGTGTGGGGCAGTGGTGGGTGGCTAGGAAAGCGGGCATACGTGGAGAAAAGCTGATATAATATAGGTGCTTCTTATGAGGTGAGAGGCTGTAATGAACAGATAGGATCAGGCTCTGGTTAAATTGGATATTTTTTTATTTATTTTTATTTTATTTTATTTTTATTTTATTTATTATTTTTATATACTGACATTCAATCTGAGATATCACATCGGTTTACATTCAGGTACTGTAGGTATTTATATATCTTCTGCCTTAACTGTCTCTCACAACAGGATCCATCATTGGGGCTTGCCCACCTAGGATTCAGAGTAGGCTCACAGGTCTTTGATCCCCTGTAGAGAGCCTTTTCGTCCCAACAGGGTATCAGGCTTAAAAATCTATCTCCAACTTAGTAGGAGAGGGACACTCTTGCAGGGAGTGCACAATGAGATGTCACTTCTAACAGAAACTCCATTTGGGTGAAGCTGGGTGGCCTCACCAAAGTGTAAAACTGAACATCCTTACTGTTTAAAGGCTTCCTCAAATGGATCCCAATGTGTTCTTAAAATGGTGGGCTAAATAGTGTTGAAGTATCCCATCCAGACCCTCTAGGTGGGAGGGATTCAGGGGTATGGATGGCTTCTTAGTAGAGTGTTCTAAAAGGGACAGCGACACCTTGTGCCCTAGGGCATCATGATTGGGCAATCATAGGACAGCTTGTGAAAATACTACTGAATCTCTTTAAGGATGCTACAGAGGAGCTGAGTACCAGAAGTGCCATCTTGGGAGATGTCATCCCCATAGTAAATATCCTGAGAAATGTTGGAGGGCTTTCAACAGGAAGAGGGATGAGAGCTGAAGTACTGCACCATCTAGAGTCCTAGAAAAAGCAGGTGACAGAGAGACTATGACCTCTAACCAGAAACCTCACATACATGCACACTACATTTTGTGATCCGCATGTGAAAGGGAAACTTGCCCTGCAGGCCAACAATGAACCTACTGACAGAGGAGGTCTGCCAAACAGAGCACCAGAAGAGGGATTGTAACAGAGTAGGAAACACCATTATTGGGCAGGTCAGACAGTAGTGCAAGTCAGAGCAGCACCCGGCCATCGACACCTAGCACTCTCAACTCTACTGTAAAACATCAAAGGAAGGTTGCCCTGTAACAATCCTCACTTCTATCCTAGGTGATCATGAAAGCAGCTGGGAAGAAAGACACATGTTTGACACAAGCAAAAGAAGCAGTTGTTCAAATTTCTATGATACACTATCTTGCAGGCACTATCGAGGACATGGACACAGTTGTCCTAGCATTTGGTCCCACAAGTCCAGCATCTGGCCAGACCTAGTGAGAGTGCTAAGCGCTATCTCTTGTCCACTAAGTGTGCCTAGTAAAAAAGTGTTTTCGATGAGAGGGGACTTCATGACGCCCTCATTGTTCAAGGCTGTCACCACACATGATGGAAAAGCTAGTGTTCCATAAAATTAAACTGCCTTTGCTTGGGTTTCCAGATTTGCCATGCGAGTGACAAGATGGATGAAATCAATTTGAAGGTCTTGTAGCTGCTCCTGTCTGTCTGCTGTGCCTCAAATACCAGCAAAGGGGATTACATCCAGCATTCACTGTCAGTTAGACCACAATCCCACTAACACACTGCTGCTACCCAAGGCCTGAGATGCCATTCCGAGGGCCACAGCACACCGAATACTAGTCCTGTGTCCCCAGTACTTTTAGTTGAGCCACTTTCCCCAAACACACTGCTGCTACCATCCAGGCTCAAGATGCCTGTGGGACCAAGTGATGATTCCCACAGGCCTGGAGACAAAATTAGTCTGACGCCAGCCTTTCTTAAAACAGTATCTCTTATTACAGCTTCACATATGCACAACGTGGACTGTCTTCTAGGGATGTGAATCGTTTTAGGACGATTAAAATTATCGTCCGATAATTTTAATATCGTCTTAAACCGTTATGGAACACAATACAATACAGATTCTAACGATTTATCGTATAAATCGTTAGAATCGTGAGCCGGCACACTAAAACCCCCTAAAACCCACCCCCGACCCTTTAAATTAAATCCCCCACCCTCCCGAACCCCCCCCAAATAACTTAAATAACCTGCGGGTCCAGCGGCGGTCCGGAACGGCAGCGGTCCGGAACGGGCTCCTGCTCCTGCATTGTCGTCTTCGGCCGGCGCCATTTTCCAAAATGGCGCCGAAAAAATGGCGGCGGCCATAGACGAAAAAGATTGGACGGCAGGAGGTCCTTCCGGACCCCCGCTGGACTTTTGGCAAGTCTCGTGGGGGTCAGGAGGCCCCCCACAAGCTGGCCCAAAGTTCCTGGAGGTCCAGCGGGGGTCAGGGAGCGATTTCCCGCCGCGAATCGTTTTCGTACGGAAAATGGCGCCGGCAGGAGATCGACTGCAGGAGGTCGTTCAGCGAGGGTTCCGGCGCCTCGCTGAACGACCTCCTGCAGTCGATCTCCTGCCGGCGCCATTTTCCGTACGAAAACGATTCGCGGCGGGAAATCGCTCCCTGACCCCCGCTGGACCTCCAGGAACTTTTGGCCAGCTTGTGGGGGGCCTCCTGACCCCCACGAGACTTGCCAAAAGTCCAGGGGGTCCGGAAGGACCTCCTGCCGTCCAATCTTTTTCGTCTATGGCCGCCGCCATTTTTCGGCGCCATTTTGGAAAATGGCGCGGCCGAAGACGACAAGATGCAGGAGCAGGAGCCCGTTCCGGACCGCTGCCGTTCCGGACCGCCGCTGGACCCGCAGGTTTTTAAGTTATTTGGGGGTGGGGGATTTAATTTAAAGGGTCGGGGGTGGGTTTTAGGGGGTTTTAATGTGCCGGTTTTCGATTTTTCGATTTTTCGATTTTTTAACGATTTTCACGATTTTTCACGATATTTTACCCCCCCAAACGGCAACAATACGATTCCCTCCCCTCCCAGCCGAAATCGATCGTTAAGACGATCGAGGACACGATTCACATCCCTACTGTCTTCCCTTCAGAATTGTGTATTCTCTTTACTTACAGTTATGCTTTATTCATCCCCGAGATTGGACAGTGTTTTGTTATAGGAGCTGCATTCCTTCTGGAGACCTAGTCCTGGTCTGGTTATCCCCACCTGGATCCCAGCTCTTATTTTCCAGTTTCTGGTTATGTCCTCAGAGCTCCATTTGTCCCACAGTATCACACCCACAGAGCATACTCTCCTCAGTGGATGTAAGGTGAACCAGGCATCTAACCTGGTCCTGCACAGGTAAATAGGGGAACACCAGGGGCACTATCTCATACCCCTCCCTCAGCTTGGACCCATCGGGCCAAGCATCCCTACTCTCTTCTGGATCCCATTCAGAAGAGTCCAATACATCCCATTCCCCTTTCTCTGGCTTCCCACCAGCTACACTTGGGAATGGGAACCTAGTGACATGCTCACCCTCATCTCTTAGGGTCATGACCACTACCTAGTGTGCCATTCTTGCAGTGCACACCTCCAGCCTTTTAACTAAGTCCTTTGCTGGTTCTGGCTTCAAATTCCACCACGATGGAGCTTTTAGGACTGGGGGAACCACAAGTGATGGTTCCTCTATCACGAGCTATGTCCTCTTCCTGGCATCTGATTTCTCTGCTGTAGAACCCCTTCTTGGCTCCTCTTTGTCCTCAGTTACTACTGAAGTCCACAGTGCTTCCCTCTGGATTCTGTGGACTCTTCCTAAGGGTTCTCCATAGCGTCCCTCTGGGATGTCTGCGGCATCTCTCACTTGCCTTTCTATTTCCTCTCTCTCTGGGCTTCTTATGAGAGCTGTATCTGAAATCCCAGTAGTGTTTTGAGCACCCTACAGGTTCTTCCTTGAGACCTCCTGTAGTGCCAACTTCCATCTTCTCAATACTGCCTTCTCCTGGGGAGTCTGTGTTGCCCTTTTCAGAGCTTTCTGTGACCCCTGTCTCAGGGTTCTTCATTACCTCCTTCTTGGGGCTTCTCATAGGAGCAGTCTCTGGACCCCTAGTAGTATTTGGGCACTCTAGAGGGTCTTCCTCAGGACCACCTGTAGCACCAATCTCAGACTGTTGCCATGACTTAGCTCACTGCCAGTCACTTATCCAGTTTCTCCATGAGCTGTTGGTATCCCTTGTCCAGCTAGTCTAGGCATCATTCTTTTGCCTGTCCTGGGCTCTTGGAAGTGGGTTCCCTTGCTTGATTACCCTGGCTGTTCTCTCCAGCTGCCAAACCTCGAGCCTCAGGTCCTCCCTCTGACCTGACTCTTGGGGAACTCCCACTACAAATAAATATATGCTGTTCTTTCCTTCCAGCCAACTGACTACTTTTTCAGAGCCACACCTTTCTCAGAACAATCTTGCTACACCAGAGTTCCTTCCTCTTTTCTTTTTTCAAGGCAAAAAAAGTAAAAGAAAAAGTCTGCATAACCTGCAATAACTAAATCAGTTTAATTCTCTATCTACCTCCAGCTGGGCTTCTCCTGTTAGCTGGTATAAACCTACCACTTCATGGCTGTCCCTGCAACCAGGCTCACTCACAGTTTCCTCTCTATCTGAAACGGTTAAACTTTGGTTCTTTTTCTTCAATGCAGGTTCTGAGCACACCATGCTCTGTGCAACCCTACACTCTGTACTTTATTTTAGAGCTAAGCCCCCTATGTTCTGTACTATGTTTAGAACTACATGTCCTCTTCACAATTTTTCTGTACACCAGACACTTTCTTGGAGGCTGTGTTTTTTTCTCTGTGTAAAACTTTAGAAAAAATCCCATGCATGTCATCATATGTGGAAACGAGCAGTGATTCCCACAGGCAAGGAGACAAACTAATCTGACTTCAGCCTTTCTTAAAACAGTATATCTTTATTACAACTTCATACATGCCAACAGTAGACTGTCTTCCTTTCAGAACAGTGTCCTTTCTTTACTTATAGTTCACTACTGCCTCCCTCAGTACTATAGTTCAGCTTCATCTCAGGTCAATATTTGGACAGTGTTACATTACAGGAGCTGCTTTCCACCTGGAGACCTCGGCCTGGTCTAGTTATCCCCACCTGGATCCCTGCTCTTATTCCCCAGTCTCTGGTTACACTTTCTGAGCTCTGCCTGTTCCGCAGGATTCTGCCCACAGAGTATACTCTCCTCAGGTGAACCAAGCATATAGGCTGGTCCTGCACAGATAAATAGGGGAACACAAGGGTACTATCTCACAATGCCATTCTGAGAACCACAACAAACACAATGCAGAATCCTGCTGTGTCCCAACACTATCAGTTGGGCCACATGCCTGCAAACAAACTGTTGCTGCCTCCCAGACCTGAGATGCTAGTCTGAGGGCCAGAATACAATGAATACTGAGTCCTGCTTTATCCAAAGCACTATCAATTGGGCCACTCACATCCTGCTTCCTCCTGCCGTTTCTATAAATATACCACTAGAGCCAACATACACTGACATCGTCTTCCTGCCGTGCTCTTTTCACCATCACTGGGTCAACATGCACTGACACCTTCTGCCTGCCTTGCTCTTTTTACCACCACCAGGATTTCCCTCCTCCTGCTTCCTTCTGACATATCACCAACAACAGCACTGTAGTTTCATGCCTACTGCTTCCTCCTGATATGTCCCAACAGCAACACTGGGGCCTAACTCAGTCTTCTTCCTCCTAACATATCCCCAACAACACACTGGGCCCTGATACTACAGGGTCTGACAGTACATCTAGCAGCAGCCTTCTACTGTCATATCCATATCACCACCAGAGGGGTCTGACACATCCTAATTCTGCCAGCCATGTTCCAAGCACCACCACTGGGGTATAACTCTACTGAGTTCCTCAGGCAGCTGAACCCAAGCACCACTGCAAGATCATGGCTCTACTGATATTCTCTTCCTGCCTCTCACAAAATGTCATAGGGTCCTGACTGCACTGAGTTCCTCTGCCTACCTTTTCCCAATCAATCACCACTGCAGGATTGTGAATCCACTAAGTTCCTCTGTCTGCTTAGCTCCAAGTACCACTGCAGGTCATGACTCCACTAAGTTCCTCTGCCTGCTTAGCCTAAAGCACTACTGCAGGTCATGACTCTGCTGAGTTTCTCTGCCTCCTTTTTACCAACCACCACTGTAGGGTCATGACTCCACTGAGTTCCTAGGCCTGCTTAGCCACAATCTATCACCATTGTAGGGTCATGACTCCACTGAATTCCTCTATCTATTTAAATATAAGCCCTTAACAGTTATTGAGGAAAAACAAGCAGGGGAAGTCAGTGTATTCATGTCTGAGTGGTAGTGTTTGATTCCTTTCTTTGGCAAACACCACCACTGGGTTATGACTCCATTGACTTCCCCTGCCTCAACAACTGTTTGGTGAGGGAACCAAGTCACCTGGCTGCATTATCTTTTTCTACCCTGACTCTAGGGCCAGATATACGAAATGCTTTTTCCCTTTATGTTTATGGAAAAAAATTTAGTACTCCTGGCTCTTTATCTCCTATTACCTCAGATACCTACTTAGATTGCAAGTTCTTTTGGCAGGGATTCATTGTACCTGTATTGTCATGGTTGAGAGCCCCTGTGCTGTGGTGTGGTTGATGCAATCTAATAGGCAAACCTTCTAGGTCACACTGACAGATGATGGACACCCCTTGGCTGTGACTGAGTTGGAACTTCACTTATACCAGCCTTGTTCTCCACAGGTTGAGCCCTTGGGTTCCAGGGGCCAACAGAACTTAAGTGAGAGTTCCAGAGAGCGGTATGCACATACTTTTGCTGGAAAAAAATACCTGCACAAATGGGCACAGTTCTCTGCATGTGCTTTTTCCACCAATCCTGAACAGACAGAGACCACTTTAGGCTGAATGTATATATGAGGCACCTCATTATTTTCCTGCCAGTGAGAATGCACAGCAGGAGGAAGGCTTAGCCATGGTAAACACATTTTCAATCATGATCCTTATCATGAGGCAGCCTGAAGAGGGGACCTGCCCACGTTTTCAGATACAGTGGATTTTTATTGAGATGCACTTTTCTCCGTGCTTATCACATTCCTTCATCGTGCTGAGCTAAGTCTGCTTCTGTTTTCTCTGCACACTAATTGACCATTTGATGTTGAGTGACCTTTCTACTCACATTATGTTTGAAAATTCTTCACCAGTCTAGTATATGAGCCAGTTCATCTGTAACTAACAAATCAATTGGTGTTTAAGCCCATATATCTTGGTTTCTCTCCCTATTAGATGAGAAGCCTATCATAGATCATCGGGTGTTCTTTATATCAGGGGTTCCCCCCTGAGGAAGCTGCTTTTGGCGAAACAAGGGTCTCTCAAGGCACTTGACACCATACCCAGGAGGAACACCGTACTTCTTTGTGTTCTGATTTATTGCACGCACTTTTTGGATATTACACTGGCTACTCATTTTATGTACTTTCTAACATTGTCATTGTAATTGTTCAGGAAAAGCATATTTCTTGCTTAAATGGTTTTTGTGTTCATTATTGTTGTAACATACTTAGGTCTGCTTGAAAATAATTGTGCCATGATGGGCAACGTTGACAACAAATGTATTAGCATCATTCACACCATAGAAGTGCACAGTCTGCAATTGATCCATGTTTAACTTAATAAGGGTCACATGATTGTCTGTGCTACATTTGTCAACATTAAGTTGTTCATTTATTTTAATTTTTTGTGAATGATCAATAAGATTTCTGTTTCAAGTAATACCATTTCAACAATACTAGTGCTCTTTTGTCCATTCTTTTGGAATGTTTTTCTGCAGTGCTTATATACTTCAATGTAACTAACGAGCAATTAACTCAAATACAACATTATTTGTAGATGTTAGGGTACTTTATCGGAAATTGATAGAAAGGCAAATAGGTTAGGCTGCAATCAACAATAATTTAGATGCAATTTATGCACAATATCTAAAATCAGCATATGCTGTGACTGCCATTGAATGTGAAGGTTTAATAACATTGCTGTCTGAGAAGTTACCTGCTCAGCAGTTGGCTTTGATATTTATCAAACAGAGTTTTAAAATATTGCTAACAGGTAATTGCATGTGAGCAGCAGCTGGATACAGCATATGATGCCAGGTGTGATGCATGGTCGCTGGGAATTACTGCGATAGAGCTGGGAGATGGAGATCCTCCGCTAGCTGACCTACATCTCTATGAGAGCTCTTTTCAAAATACCCAGGTAACAGTTCCAGTTTCTTCCAGTCACTGTAACAGTTCTTAAAATGCACAGGACAAGTATGGTATAATATTATGCAGTTTCTGAGTATTATGTGGCTGTGTAAATACTAAAAACTAATTCTAGAAAGATTTTAGCTATCCCCCTCCCCAATAATACTAAAGACAAGAGTTTTCTCTTTTATGGCTAATAGCTATTCTGCAATCCGTAAGTAATTACTAGGTTTGTAGGGTAAGCCTCTGAGGTATTTTCACATTATACAGCTAGATGAGCAGTTATTTAGAGAGCTTATATGAACTGTGCATTATTCTCATTATAGGTGCTTAAAGGATTATGTAGAATTAAAGGCAAAGTTCATTTCAGCCATGAAAAGAAAATGCTGCTATTATTTACATAAAGTAGCACTTGAGAAAATGCAACTATCGTGCGTGATCAATGCAGCTTGATTACAGACTTGTAACAGCCTCATTTTCAGGCAATTTCCTTTTGCATTCATGATCATGTAACATAAGAGATCCATTCTGTTCCAAAGCAGTGAGAATAATGTGAAGCGTTATAACTGGGCCTTTATTATCTAGTGAATGACAAAAGGCTAATGCCTTTGTTCACAAATTCTGATGCCTCATTTTAGTGAGACAGTTAACATGTCATCATGATCCCTCCAGTAAATTACAAAGATTTAATACAAAAAAAAAAAAAAGAAAGCGTGCTCAAAGACAGTAATATAGGACATTCAGTAAGCATTTTTGAAAGAGTGATTTACCTGCCTTTATACATGAGTCAAGATTGATAGCTCATTAGGAACACTAAACTTTTAAAAGCCATGTATGGAAAATGACAGCTAGGCTAGGCTAAATTTCACTGTTAGAATTTCTTTCTATTATTCCTTTTTATATGCAGTGTAAAGGAGAAGGTTTACTGTAGCGCTGTGTGCTGTACCAAATGTTCTTTTAACTTACTGAAATCAATACTTTTCCATTGTTGCCTAAATACTCAATACACTCACTTGGTTTTCATTGTTCTTTGCAAGTCTGCATGTTCTAATAGATCTTAACGTGAAATTTTGCGCAGAAATCCACCTCCATCGCTTCGCCAGCCAGAGCTTTGGTCAGCAGAATTTAAGGACTTTATTAATAAGTGAGTAACACAATTGATTAAGCCAATTAGATCAGTAACAAAATATACTAATTTGAGAATAAAATAAAGGGAATCATTTCTGTTTTAAGCAACCCAGGAGTGGGCCTCAAGGTGGTGTACTGGATTGGATGCTTGTTGAGAGATAGGCGACAGAGAGTAGCAATACATGGAATTCATTCTGAAGACAGAAAAGTGATCCGTAGAATGTCTCAGGGGGGTCCTGGGGCTGATCCTATGAGATAGCATTATGAGCATGTATTGCAGTAGGATTAGGAAGAAATATTTGCTTTTTTTGTGCATGATGTGAAGATCTGTCACATAGTTGTCTACCTGAGAAAATAGACAGAATGAGAAGTAAATAAAGAAAGCTTAAAGAATAATCAACTGCTTAATAGCTATGCTTCAATACAAAAAATAATGCAGATTATGCATTTTGGGTACAGAAATCGCAGGGAGCAGTATGCAATAAGAAATGAAATACTAATGTCTGCAAAGCAGGAAAGAAACCTCAGGGTGGTTATACCTGATGATTTGAAGATAGGGAAACAGAGCAACAAGACAGTGGCTAGCGATGAAGGGATGCTAGTGTGCCCCAGGAAGAGGGTAATTACTAATTACTAGAAAAGATGAGGTGATTATGCTGTTGTACAAATCATTGGGGATACCACACCTGGAGTTTTGAACTGGTAGGAGATCTCGGATTTTTTCAAGACCACGAGGAACCCTTATTGTGTTTGAATATTAGGATCCTCTTGAACTCTTTATAGTGTTTTTTTTAAATACTGATTTTTTTATATATTTACATTTTGAGGCTTTATATAATTCTAAAAAATTACATAAAAATTGTCTCCTTTTAATGCATGTTTTTAAGGGTGTGTCATTAAATCATTTTGATAATAATAATAATACAACCAGATTTGTTGTTATTTCTGTTTGCTTCCCCTGGTACAGCTTCTTCTTTTTGTATTGTGGTTGGTTGGCCTCTTTTTGTTCTTTCTTTTTAATTCTTCTCATACAATACTGAGTCTACCTAAATACTATAATCCTTAGGAAAAAATGTTAGAAATGGACACTGATATGAAATCAAGAATTTTATGTTAATATATTTTCTGCAATTACAGGTGCTTAACTAAAGATTTTGAGAAACGTCCAACAGTGTGTAATCTCTTGGATCATACCTTCATTAAACAAATTGAAAACAAAGAGAAAACATTACAGAAGCAACTCATGGAATTAATTGATGTCCATCTGCAAATGGGAATCATGGAAAAGAAAAGGTATCTCATCTTTGGATTGCTTTGAATACTATAAGATACAATGTTATCTCCCACTTTTTCAGTAACCAGTAGTTGCTATATGGTAAATCCTTTTAATTAATTAATTAATTAATTAATTATAATTTTTTTTTTTGAAGTATTTATATCCCACGCCTTCCAATGTTCGGGATGGGTTACAATGAACATACATAATATTGGATAAAAAAAAATTAAAATAAATTAAAATAAGAAGTAAAAAATTAAAAGCATAGATGCAGAAATAAAAGACTAATCTTAAACATTAATTTAGAAAGTAAGACTTGAAAAACGTTATAATATGACCAAATTAAATAACATCAAAATAAAAACCAATATTTTTCAGGAAAGAGGTCACAAAATTAAATAAGTCTAATTTTGGGAGGTCGAAGAGTCACAAAATTTTGGAAAGGCTAGTTTAAAAACATAATATTTTAGTGTTTTCTTGAATTCTTTGGAGTTGGAATTTATTTATTTATTTATTTATTTTAAAGTATTTATATACCGCTTTTAATTCAAAGCTAGGAGGTAAAGTGTTCCATAGAATTGGACCTGCAATTCAAAAAGGCTCATTCACATATTATGTTCATCCTGGTTGATTTTGGTGATGCAGTTTATAACAGAAATTATTTTTTACCTTAAATTTCTGCAGGGAGTGTATAAGTGGGCTTTTTTGGGCAAAACCTTGCAATTGCAAGGAACATAATCTTCATGTTAGAACCATAGTAGGTCTTGGCAAACATGCATGTACTTTGGGGGTTTGGGACCTACTATGTCTTCTGCTGTAGAAGGTTCATATAATATACATATTTATTAACTTTCTGGGCCAAAAATACTTTATATCTATAACTTTGGAACTCTATGACAGATGTTGTTTCACCATGTAACAATGAAGAATAGTTTTTAGTCTTTTAGCTATAGCCTCTGCTTTGCCAGTGGGAATGACCCTACCTGTGGATGAGAGGGAAACATAGGGCATGCAGTCACTTAACAGGGTGAGCCTGCAGAGAGGCAGGCATGATGCTCTCTCCCTTTGTAGAGAAGGGGTGGTCAGTAATGCCAATGTGTCACCACTGCCAATTATGTACATGCATGCTGGCCATTCTAAAAAACATTTCTAAACACAATATTCACTAAAAGAGCTATACCTTTTAGTGAATAGATCATTTAAAATGTATATTACTGCATGGTTGTAATATAATTTAGTAAATTGGCCCCTTAAGTATTAGCATTATCCTATAGCTGAAATTCATTAATTAGTATTGATGTGCTTATTGTTATCTTGCTTTTGGCAGCACTAGTAGCAACATCCATTGATAATGTGCAGGTTTTAATATAGGAGTTTCATTAAGTAATCAGTATTCATATTTTCACTTATGAGTATAGCTCTAAGATACAACATCAAGAAAATAAGCAAAAACACATACTATAGTTGCAAACATGAGTAGAAATCAACGCCGTAGATTTAATCCTCTTTTTTAATATCTGTTCTTGTCAGACATTTTTAAAAAATGCCATTTTGGAGTTCAAGGCACATTAACTGGCTAATATCACCCTGACAGAAGATGATTGCATTACATTTTCAGCTCTACCGAACGTGGGAAGTATAGGATTGAATGTATTGATTCTGTGTGAGTTCAAGCTGATACCACCTCATTTAACAGCTAATATTTCATTGCTTGCTGCATTGTGCTATAAAACATGAATGCATTGTGTTTTAATATATGTTTAGGCCAGGTAGAATTATCCAGTGCTCTTTTAGGGAACTTGAAAAAATGAAAGTTATAGAGTTTCCTCCCATTTAAGGAACTGCATTTATACTATAGATTCTGAAACAAACACTTACGGCTATTGTATTAAAGTACAATAAGATGTTTATCACACAGTAAATGCCTCACAATATGTATTATCTATGTACTGTGACTGGTGAAGATGTAGCAAATGGCATTACTGCAGCCATAATATTTATTTATATATTTTATATACCAATATTCTGTATATCAATCATACTGGTGGTGCTGTTATCTATGCAAATATAACTACTGGTCTGGGGTCCCTGCTAGGAGTCCACAAGGCACACATTCATTACTGGAGCCAAGAGTAGTTCTTCACAATTCTGTATCAGTCCTGGATTCTCTCTAGGGCGGTGTGGGGGAGGAGGATAAACTCCTGAGCCATGGATGTTAATTATCTGTTTCTTTAGTGAATGCCAAAATCCAAGCTGCACACAGCTTTATTGATGAAACACTTTAAACATTTAACATGGTACTTGGTACAAATCTCTTTTAGTCAATCTCTATAAAGCAAGTCAAAATAGCACAACTGGGAAGCTGTGGTTCTGTGATCCCTTGGTTCAACCTTCAGGGTCTCGCCTTTATCCTTGGCTATAATGTAAAGCTTTCATGAGTTCCTATGAAATATGGGGTTCCTCTTACCAATTTAGGGGGTTATTTTCTAAACCCTTTTCGCATGCGATATGATGCAAATTAGGGGGAGGGGAGGAGTCGGGGCGGAGTCAGCGGTGTTTTCGCTTCCAGCAATAATGTTACTAACATTATCATTGGCAATAGCACGTCGAATAACTACACCTTTTATGGTGTCGCTATTCGGTGCGAAAACCGGCAGCCGGCGCACCGCAGTGGTGCGAAGGCTGCAGGCTTTCTCAGGCCCGCCCCCACCCCCGTTTTCGCAGGATTCACCGTTCTGCGAAAGAAGGATGAATCCAGGCCTTAATTCCCCTTACAGTCCCTGGGATTCAAATGCTTGATCTTGAATTATTCAGCTTCTCCTCTACTGTCTTTCTCTGTTGTACCAGTTGGGTACCTCTTTGATTCTCCTTTATATACTGGAAGGGTATTATGATTAAACCACATAGATGCCCCCTTCTCCTCACACCTTACTTCCACTCCCTCTGTTGGATTTGGTTGGGTTATCCTTTCTCCTTTTCCCTGAAAGAGCAAGGGAACTGATTCAACTTAAAAGATACTAAGATTTATTTATTTACAACAAATTTATGAATCACCTTTATGAATATGCAAAATTACTGAAAGTGATGTACAGTAAAATAAAATTATATAACACATTTACAATACAAACACCAGACCAACCAAACCTAAAACTAGTACTACTTCATAGGTCTGCCTCAGTGCCTCTCCCATTTATTGTTCATGGCATCCCTCTCACTGTATAACTACCTTGTCTTAAGAGCTTATGCTGCTCACTTTTGTCTTAGTGATTCAGAAGGGTGGCTCTATCTTCCTCCTGATCAAAAAATCTACTTAAGAGGTAAACTCTCAGAATCTCTTAGAGTCCATTTACCAATCACTGGGTGAGAGTTGTGAATTACTCTTTATATTTTCCAAGACTCCTCGTTCAAGGCTTTGGGCCTTCACTCAGGAAAGTAAAGAGAACTGAATGGAAACATTCCTTCTCTCCTGAAATCCAAACTAAAAATTCACACAGACACTAGAGGTCACTCACTTTTATGCAAACAGGAACAAATCAAAGAGGTTATTTATCAATCGATGATATTTTATTGTAGAAGGGGTGAAATATGGGAGCGAGGGAGATGTTCCTGTTATATTTAGTAGAGATGTGAATCATGTGCCAGATTGTCTTAACGATCAGATTCGGCTGGGGAGGGGGGGAATCTGATCGTTAAGATATGTGAATTGGAATCGTTTCCGATTCCAATTCACATCGCCAGGGAAGCCCACGCTGCAAAAAAAACAATAAACCACCTGACCCTTTAAATCGACCCCCCCCTCCCGACCCCCCCAAAACCTTTTAAAATTACCTGGTGGTCCAGGGGGGCCACTTTACTCATCAGCCCCTGGCCGGCGCCATCTTTAAAGATGGCGCCGGCCATCCAGTGCTCCTACCATGTGACAGGGGCCGGCCAATGGCACGGATACCCTGTCACAATGTAAGGGCAAAGGGGCATCGGCGCCAATTTTTTTTTTTTTTTAGAACAGCTGATGCCGCGAAATCTCTCCCCAAGGCCCCCCCTGGATCTCTCCCCGAGGCCCCCCTGGACCACCAGGTAATTTTAAAAGGTTTTGGGGGGGTCGGGAGGGGGGTCGATTTAAAGGGTCGGGTGTTTTTTGGGTTTTTTTAGCGGCACGGGCCTCCCTAGCGATGTGAATTGGATCGGGAGGGTGGGGGGTCGATTTAAAGGGTCGGGCCTTCCTAGCGATGTGAATTGGATCGGGAGGGTCGGGGGGTGGGGGGTCGATTTAAAGGGTCGGGGGTTTTTTTTTTATCGGGCCATCGGCGCCATTTTAATTAGTGGCAGCCAAAATGGCGCTGATAGCCCGAGGCAGGAGATCGCGCCGGGACCGCCCCCCCCCCCCCCCCACTGGACCACCAGGTAACTTAACATTTTGGGGGGGTTCGGGAGGGTAAGGAATTGGTTTTAAAGGGTTGGGGTGGGTTTAGGGGTTGTTTTGGTGTGCCGGTTTTCCCGCCCTCCCCCAAATAATTCCCGTGCCCTATTTAACGTTACAATACAAATGCCCCTGATGAAAATCGAGGGCATTTGTAGTGTATCGTGCCCCTAACGATTTTGGACGATTTAAAAATTATCTGACAATAATTTTAATCGTTCAAAAACGATTCAAATCCCTAATATTTAGCCCTTCCTGGGAAAATATCATGGCAGTTTCCCCACAATATTTTTCTCATGGAAAAAGTCTGTGAGAAAAAATATGACAGGGAGCCGGGCAAAAATGTGTCATGACAGTCCACTTGCACAGGATCACCATTTTCTAAAAGGCCACACAGCCTAAAAAAAGTTCCCTATGGAGTCTATTTAGACCCCCATCCATCCCTCCCCCGGCCACCTATCAAGGCAGCGTAGCCTTAGAAAAGAAAAATAAAATAATTTTGCGGAAATGCCCTGCCCTTCCCAAACCCCTTCATTTTTGTGAAAATTTGGCTCACTAAACCAAATCCCCTCCCAATGATAACCCCCACACATACCTTCAATAGCTGCCCTCTACTTACAGTCAACCAATTCTAGTGACTCCCGCCCTATGTCCTTCCCACCTCGGACCCTTCCCTTTACTTAAAATATATCATGGTGATCCAATGGTAGCCCAGAACCCCCCTCCCCCCCCCCCCCCCCCCCAGGGCCTGGCCCAGTTGACATATTTTCCAAACTGTAGCCAGCCAGCCTTTGCCCCATCGTGATTATCATGAGATAAACAGCATTTTATGTGCAATAAAAATGCTGTTTTTCTCATGTTAATTGCTTATCATGGCTTAGAAAATGTACCCTCACTACAGCAGACCCTAATACTTTTCTCTACTCTACACTGCCCTGAACTAACTAACCACTTGGCTTTACTCCTTTGTAGAGATCTCATTAGGGCCCTACACAAATATAGTAACAGACTTACTGTGAGAGAATATAAGCAGGTTAGACATCCAATCCTTATATACTAAAGTGCAATATCTGATGTGTATTTATCTCAGAAATTAAAGTCACAAAAAAATTGCCACCTTCAGAGTAGTATCGGCTACAGAAAATATAAAGGCCACATCTGATGGGACAATTTCTTTCATTGTCATGATTACAATTCTGGCTGCAGCAACAGGTGTAAGATGGACAGAAGGACAAAGGGACAAAGAAGATGTTACGGCTGTGGCTGCTGTGCTACCGCCTCACCACCAGGGGTCCCTCTAGTGCTGGCTTTCCTGACAGGCCCAGTCCATCTCCTATGTCCATATGCTTTGGGTGGGTCCTCTTAACCCTGCCTGACAGATGCCTCGGTGCTTCGGCATCGAGCTCACCTGGGCTCCCTGCTCTAGCCTGCCTTGCGCGGCCTTCGGGTCTATCCTTGCCTTGCCTTGCCTTGCGTGGCCTTCGGGCCTATCCTTGCCTTGCCTTGCCTTGCGTGGCCTTCGGGCCTATCCTTGCCTTGCCTTGCCTTGCGCGGCCTTCGGGCCTATCCTTGCCTTGCCTTGCCTTGCGCGGCCTTCGGGTCTATCCTTGCCTTGCCTTGCCTTGTGCGGCCTTCGGGCCTTTCCTTTCTTTGCCTTGCCGTGTGCGGCCTTTGGGCCTTCTTCCTTGATTTCCATACCTGGCCTACGGGCCTTCCGTGTGTGTGTGTGGCCTACGGGCCTTCTGACCTGCCTTGCCCCGCTATTGGTGTGTGGCCTACGGGCCTTCCGTGTGGTGTGTGTGGCCTACGGGCCTTCTGACCTGCCTTGCCCCGCTATTGGTGTGGCCTACGGGCCTTCCGTGTGTGTGTGTGTGGCCTACGGGCCTTCTGACCTGCCTTGCCCCGCTATTGGTGTGTGGCCTACGGGCCTTCCGTGTTGTGTGTGTGTGTGGCCTACGGGCCTTCTGACCGCCTGCCCTGACCCAGCCTGGACCCAGACACTGCTGACTGTCGCCTGCCCTGACCCAGCCTGTACTTGACACTGCCACTTGCCGCCTGCCCTGACCCAGCCTGTATTAGACACTGCCACTTGCCACCTGCCCTGACCCAGCCTGAACCCTGACTCTGTTATTTGCTGCCTGCCCTGACCCAGCCTGGTACCTGACTCTGGTTCGAGCTTCCTGTCTCTCTCCACCTGGAGCCACCCTGCTGGGTGGTGTGCACGACTCCTGACCGGAGCCCAAGCGTAACAGTATGCCGAAGCCATCACATTTTCCAGGGGAAGAGATAGGTCTGTGTCCTGCCGGTGAGTCCACTTTTCACTAATTCAAGATGCCTCCTTCTTTAAAGTTTTATACCTGCAATTCCTGTCAAACTTTGAATTATCCAAGCTATCAGAACTGTCTAGCCTGTGAACTTGTTGGTCAGGAACACTGGTCATGCAATAATTGCAACAAGAAAAATGTCTCTGTCTATCAGGAATGTTTGAACTGTCTGGCTCCTAAACCAGGGTGGTGGAAATGCTCCTGTCTTCCGTGTTTGTTACCACCAGGCAAACCCTGCCCCTGTTGTTCTGCTCAAGGACCAGCTGTGCCATTAGAAAAAGCTATCAGCTCTCCTAACCAGTTTTCTGTTTCTGGCTCAACTAAAACAGACATTTTTGCTGGCAGTTTGTGGGTAGAAAAACCCAGGACTTACCTGGCCAAGAAGGCTTCTGTGAGACCAGTGCTAGAGCCTCGGGAACAGGTTTCTCTACAACGGAGAGAGCTGATTAACTCTAGCAGGGCTCAGCTTCCCACAGCTGCCAAGTGGACACTAACGAGCACCTTCCCTAGACGTCCTAGAACTGCCTGTGCCTTCTCTAAACTGCTCCTCCAGAAACAAAATCAGGAGCATCAGACTTTGGCTCGGGTAAGCCCACGGCAGTACAATCTGTGTCTTCCATGCACACTACCTCTAACCATGCCTCTGCCATCTGAACCTGCTACAACGCCCGGAGAAGCGTTCGAGCCTGCTTCACCGCCCCGAGAGGGGTCCGAACCTGCTACAACGCCCCGAGAGGGGTCCGAACCTGCTACAATGCCTGGAGTGGTGTTCGAGCCTGCCTCATCGAGAGGGGTCCGAGCCTGCCTCATCGCCCCGAGAGGGGTCCGAGCCTGCTACAACACTCCGAGAGGGGTCCGAACCTGCTTCATCGCCCCAAGAGGGGTCCGAGCCTGCCTCATCGCCCCGAGAGGGGTCCGAGCCTGCTACAACGCCCCGAGAGGGGTCCGAACCTGCTACAATGCCTGGAGTGGTGTTCGAGCCTGCCTCATCGCCCCGAGAGGGGTCCGAGCCTGCCTCATCGCCCCGAGAGGGGTCCGAGCCTGCCTCATCGCCCCGAGAGGGGTCCGAGCCTGCTACAACGCCCCGAGAGGGGTCCGAACCTGTTTCATCGCCCCAAGAGGGGTCCGAGCCTGCCTCATCGCCCCGAGAGGGGTCCGAGCCTGCTACAACGCCCCGAGAGGGGTCCGAACTTGCTACAACGCCCCGAGAGGGGCCCGAACCTGCTACAACGCCCGGAGAGGTGTTCGAGCCTGCCTCATCGCCCCGAGAGGGTCCGAGCCTGCCTCATCGCCCCGAGAGGGGTCCGAGCCTGCTACAACACCCGAGAGGGGTCCGAACCTGCTTCATCGCCCCAAGAGGGGTCCGAGCCTGCTGCACTACCCCGAGAAGAGCCTGCTAAACCGGTCCTGTTGCCACCCCCGGAGGGGTTCAAACCGGTACCACTAACAGACTTTCTAACTGAGCCTGCTGAACCGGCCCTGCTGCCGTCCTCGGAGGGGTCCGAACCGGCCCTGCTGCCGTCCTCGGAAGGGTCCGAACCGGTCCTACTGACAGACTTCCTGAGTCAGCCATCGGAGTCTGCTGAACTGGTCCTGCTGCCGCCCTTGGAGGGGTCTGAACCGGTCCTGCTGCCACCCCTGGAGGGGTCCATACCGGTCCTGCTGCCGCCCTTGGGGGGGTCCATACCGGTCCTGCTGCCGCCCTTGGAGGGGTCTGAACTGGCCCTGCTGCCACCCCTGGAGGGGTCCATACCGGTCCTGCTGACGCCCCCGGAGGGGTCCGAACCGGTCCTGCCAACTGACTTTGTTACTCAACTATCCGAGCCTGCTGTACTGACCCAGCTGCCGCCCCTGGAAGGGCCTGTACCGGTCTTGATGCCGACCTTGGAAGGGTCCGGACCGGTCCTACTATCGCCTCAAGAAGGGTTACGGACTATTTCTCTGCCCCAGGTGGGGTTTGTGTTTCCCTTGTCACCCCAGGAGGGGTTATGGAAATCTGCACCGCCTCTGCTACCCCAGGAGGGGTCTAACCCTGCCGCCTTGTCCCAGGAGGGGTTATGGATGTTTTTCTGCCCCAGGTTGGGGTTGTGTCCGCCTTGTCACCCCAGGTGGGGTTATGGACTGCCTTATTGCCTCGGAAAGGAGTTGAACCTGCCGCATCACCCCCGGAGTGGTCTCCCGGTATTCTTGATTACCTCCTGCACAGATGGGATCCAGGAGGAGGGGGAGGCCTTGAGGGGGGGGTACTGTTACGGTGTGGCTGCTGTGCTACCGCCTCACCACCAGGGGTCCCTCTAGTGCTGGCTTTCCTGACAGGCCCAGTCCATCTCCTATGTCCACTCTATGCTTGGGGGTCCTCTTAACCCTGCCTGACAGATGCCTCGGTGCTTCGGCATCGAGCTCACCTGGGCTCCTGCTCTAGCCTGCCTTGCGCGGCCTTCGGGTCTATCCTTGCCTTGCCTTGCCTTGCGTGGCCTTCGGGCCTATCCTTGCCTTGCCTTGCCTTGCGTGGCCTTCGGGCCTCTATGCCTTGCCTTGCCTTGCGCGGCCTTCGGGCCTATCCTTGCCTTGCCTTGCCTTGCGCGGCCTTCGGGCGTCTATCCTTGCCTTGCCTTGCCTTGCGCGGCCTTCGGGCCTTCCTTTTTGTGCCGTGTGCGGCCTTTGGGCCTTCTTCCTTGATTTCCATACCTGGCCTACGGGCCTTCCGTGTGTGTGTGTGTGGCCTACGGGCCTTCTGACCTGCCTTGCCCCGCTATTGGGGTGTGGCCTACGGGCCTTCCGTGTGTGTGTGTGTGGCCTACGGGCCTTCTGACCTGCCTTGCCCCGCTATTGGTGTGTGGCCTACGGGCCTTCCGTGTGTGTGTGTGTGGCCTACGGGCCTTCTGACCTGCCTTGCCCCGCTATTGGTGTGTGGCCTACGGGCCTTCCGTGTGTGTGTGTGTGGCCTACGGGCCTTCTGACCGCCTTGCCCTGACCCAGCCTGGACCCAGTCACTGCTGACTGCCGCCTGCCCTGACCCAGCCTGTACTTGACACTGCCACTTGCCGCCTGCCCTGACCCAGCCTGTACTTAGACACTGCCACTTGCCGCCTGCCCTGACCCAGCCTGAACCCAGACTCTGATTGCTGCTGCCCTGACCCAGCCTGGTGCCTGACTCTGGTTCGAGCTTCCTGTCTCTCTCCACCTGGAGCCACCCTGCTGGGTGGTGCAGACTCCTGACCGGAGCCCAAGCGTAACAGAAGAACGTTGAGAACAACAAGATAGACAGAAATAAATGTCATAGCAGTGCAGAAGAAGTCACACAGTCAGTAAAAAAAATCCAAAATTACTGCCTTCTCTTCTTTTGGGAAGAAGTAGTCCAGAGTTACTGGTTGTGCTCAAATGCCATTATGATTCTATATGAGAAACTTAAAGATGAAATAGATCCTTTGACAGCCAGGTGTTGTGGTCAAACACTTGAATTTGTTAGATTCCTAGCTTCGGAGTCTTGTAATCCACTAGGAGGAGCAACAAGTAATGGATCTATTACGTTGAGGCAGTTTTCTTAAAATTTACAATGTTACAATGTAAATTATGTTACAATGTATGACCTGTTGTCACACTATCACACAGTATCATGTAAACCGATGTGATCCCATGTTTGAATATCGGTATATAAAAACATATATAAATAAATAATTAAAATTCTTTGGGATCTTCTGGTTACATTCTAGTGACCAGGCTGGCCACTGCCAGAGATAGAATGCTGGGTTTGATGGACTCTTGTTTTCTCAAATTCACTGTCGCTATAGTTGATGGAATAGAGCAATCCACCTTCTCTAGATGTTTCAGTAAAGTACAAGTTCTGCTAAAATGAATCACAGATATGAGCTCTTGGATTGTGGTGTGGTTGATACAGCTAATAGGCAAACCTACTAGGCCCATGCCAATAGCCAGCAGCATGCCCTACAGGGACTGAGCTGGAGCTTCACCTATACCAGCCTCTTCCCCGCAGGTGAGCCCATGGGTTCCAAGGGCTGCATGACTTAGGTGAGTGTTCTTTAAGGGACGGTCTGTTGAAGTCCAGGTATGGGCAGTGGTCAGAGCTGGCATTGAGGAGAACCGGTCTACATCAAGGTCAAGGTAGGCAGCAGTACAAGGAGTAGCCATAGTCTATAGCAGCAGTCAGTACCAGGTAGAGGGCAAGACAATGGTCCAGGTCTGTAGCAGGAGTCAGTACCAGGAGTCAGGACAAAACAGATGGACCCAGAGGACTAGGACAAACAGGATGAATCAGGCAAGGCAACAGACAATGCAGGAGCAGGACAAGAAGGCATAGAAATAAAGTTAAGGCAGGGTACGGTAAGGAACACAGAGGAAAACAGCAAAGCAGCAAGAACATACAGAGGCACATACAGTGTTTCCCAATAGTAAGACACCCCTGATAGTAAGACGTAGTGGGAATTTAGGGGGGTGGCTAATGTAACACATCCCCCGAAAATAAGACACCTGTCATTTCAAAAAAAATTATTTTAAATACCTGTCGGAGGGCCGCGTGGGTCCAGGCGGCTGGCGGAGGGAGCCGGTGGTCGCGTGTTAAATCTAGCCGCGGGCGGGTGGGCGCTTGTTCCAGGCGCGGCGGCGGCAGGTGGACGCGCGTTAGTTCGAGACGGGCGGGCGGGGGTGGTCGCGTGTTAAATCTAGGCCGGGTCGCACAGGCGCGCATTCATTCACTGCCGGTGGGGGCTGCCTCGGCACCCCCACCGGGCAGTGTGGAATGCGCCGCACAGGCCCACAGCGCCTGTGCGACCCCTGCGATT
>NW_021821221.1:0-93389 GCF_901001135.1 Rhinatrema bivittatum
TCTCTCTCTCTCTCTCTCTCTCTCTCTCTCTCTCCTCTCTCTCTCTCTCTCTCTCTCATATATGTTGTCTGAAATAAGCCTTATGGGACACATCACAAATGGCAATGAAACATCACAGCTGCTAATGCATCTGAAAGAGGTGCTGTTAAAATTGGCATTATGGCTGTGCGATAGCTCTTCGCAGGCAGGCTAATCCACCCCTAACTCCTCCTATACTTGCATTGCACCATATGATATGGTGCAATCGCATGTGTTAAAGGCCTATCACATGCGAAAACACCTTACCGCATTTTGATAAATGACCCCCATAGTCAAAAAAAGGTTGCTCTTGAATATTTATTTGTAGGCTTTTCTTTACGGACATTCGTAAGGCACATCATGCCGGCTTTTATAAAATTTTAACCAGAAATTATTCCCAGTCCTAAACCACTTCAGAATCTTAAACATAACACCTCATTCTGCCTTAGCCAAACTACTTCCTATCATCTATTCTTTAGAACTGGCAGCAATCGGTAAATTTTTAACTTTTATAATATAACAAAAATATTATGATTTATCTGTTGAATGATATCATTTGATAAATCCTGTTTGACACCTTCATCCTATTTTCTCCCTAGCCCAGATAGTATAGTATATTTATTCTTTCATATTAATTTCTCAAGATGAATTTTCTGAAGGCATTTTATCTTCTTCATTTCTCAGACTATAAATCAGAGGGTTTAGCATAGGGATGAGCACTGTGTACAGAAGGGAAAATATTTTGTCTTCCTCTGGTGATTGCATTGATCTTGGCCTCATGTAGACGCACATAATACTCCCATAGAACAGAAGAACAACTGTGAGGTGGGAGGAGCAGGTGGAGAAGGCCTTGTGTCTCCCTTCAGATGAGTGGATTTTCAGAATGGCTACAATGATGAACACGTAGGATGACATAGTGAGAAGAAATGGGATGAGACCCACAAATACCCCTTCACAAAGAATTAGTATTTCAAAATCATGGATGTCACTACAGGAAAGTTTTAACAGTGCATTGATGTCACAGAAGAAATGGTTAATCTCATTGGAATCACAATAGAAGAACTGGGATATCAAAACAGTTAAAGGAACCGTATCTAGAGAGCCAGTTATCCATGAAGCAGCTGCCAATGAGGTACAGACCTTTTTAGTCATCATGAGTGGGTAACGCAAGGGGTTGCAAATTGCCACATAGCGATCATAGGCCATGGCAGAGAGAAGACAGAACTCAACACCTTCAAAAATTATAAAAAAGCAAAGCTGTGTCATGCATAGAGAGAAGGAAATGAATGTTTTTTCCTTTTGTAGAATAGTGCACTGCATATATCCTACACATATGTAGTTATAGCACTATGAAGCACTGATTACTGAACTTGCCAGAGAATTATCCAGCACAGATGACATCATTCCTGGAAGGATGGAACTAAGTTTGTTATTCTAACTGATAAGAAGAGGCCTGTGGCCTATAGTGAGAGCAAGCTAAAGTACACATGTTAAAATATATATCGATTGGCTATTAAAGGTAAAGGGTGTGGATTATGCAGATGACTGATAATAGCAGACCCCAGACCCTTTATAAGCTGATGCACACGTTAAGAACACTGAGCAGATTTTAAACAGACCTTGTACACCTTTGCTTGTACTAAATTCTTTCTGTATTTTTCTGCTCCTAGAGGAATTATCCGCCTTCCTCTATATAATTACCTGTATTAATAAACCCCTTTCTTTATTACCGTCTGAAGCTGGTATTTATTCTGTAATTAGACACAGGGAACGCTCTTCTTTTAACATCTGGAGGCACCGCTGGGATTCATAGGAAGGGATTTGCGCCCCTTTCCTGTGACTTACCGGCTACAGCAGTTTGCGGACCTGCTTAAAGCTTTTGACTAATTAACCAGTTCCACTTAGGGTGACCTGGGGTCATTAGCGTACTTTAGTACTGGCAAGATCGTGAAGTGAGTCCGGTGGCTGCCACGGAGGTCACCATTAAACTCTTCTCACCTTTGGATTCAAGACGTTGATCCATAGGGAGAAGTCCTTCAGTTCATGTTTGGGTACGTATGGGATTTAATTTTAATTTTTTTAAGAAAAAGTGATTGATTTGATTAATGTTTCAGTTATCTGTGTCTTCTCTTTTATTTTTTACTATAGTTTGTTAGTCTGCCAGACCTAGTTTAACTTGTAGTTCGTGCTTCTTTTGAATGACATTCCTTACTGTCTGTGGAATCTGCTTTCGAGTACTTTTTTTTTTTTTTCCCAGCTATGTGTGTGTATACCAACGAGCTAATTTAGCAGGTTTTGTTCTGTATTATTTCAACCTTTCAGACTTTCACTTCAGTTTGGTGTTCTCGTGCAGATTTTCTACTCCCCCTCTCCCCCTCCCTTTTTTTCTCTCTGCTGTTCCGTTTATTGTAGTTGTAAACCTTCTGCATTCTTTTCTCCTTTGCCTTCACTTTCTTCCCTCTCTCTCTGACTGTTTAATTTGCTCTGTTTAAATGCTGTATGTTTTTCTACTTTCTCCCTTGCATTTCCTTGCTTCTGCTTGCACTTTCTTTGTTTCTTGAGGCGGGAGACGCCTTCCCCCCCCCCCTTGCATTCCTTTGCATTCCTGTGCCAAGTGGCGACCGGTTTCTTTGTCTGGTGTTCATCCTTCTATCTGCCACCTCGCTTTCCCTCCTCGCCCCTCCCAACTCGCCCCTCCCTTGTCTCTTCTCCGTGCATGTTGGGTAATTGAGTTTTGCTTCCCCCCCTTTAGTTTTGTCCTTTTTTGGTGCTGTGCGTTGTCACGCCCCATCCCCCTGCACATTCCTTCCTGCTTACGTCAGCGCCTGCTCGTGTCTGGCTTTTTTTTTGTTTCTCCTCACTTTGGGCGTTGGCTCTACACCTCCCCCCCCTCCCTGCCATGCTTTGTCCTCTGTAAACGCATTGCATTCTGGTTTTGTTAGTTTTTTTTTTTTCTCTCTCTGTGTCTCTTTCTCTGCCTGTTTGTCTTCTCCTATTTTTTGCTGTGTTGATTTTCTTTCACTTTCGTTTTCTTTGTGTGACTGGCTTCCCTTGTTAGTTTAACTGCAGCTATTAAAGTTTTATGGCTTCATTGCTCATGGTCTGTTCTTTTCTTGCCTGCTCCCTTCCCCCTCTCTGTTCAGCGCTCATGGAGCGATTGGAGCGCGTGAACGAGTTGGAGGTAGCCCCCACCGCAGTGTATCCCCTGTGACCGCATTGAATTCTGGTCTTCTTAGTTTTTTCTCTCTCTGTTTTTTTTGTGCCTGTCTATCGCCTTTACTGCTGGCTGATTCCAGGTTTCTGGTTTCCCCGTGAGGCTGAGAGATCGCCTGCTGTGTTAATTGCTGTTCGCTTTGCATTTCCAAAGGGCTTTTCTTCAGCCCACTGCTCTGTTCTTCTTTTACTTGTGCTGTCTTTCCATCACTGGACTGCCCCTACTAACTCTGACCTTAAAAGAAAAAACTGGGAGAAGTTACAGCATCAGAGATTATTTTAACTGATCTTAAATATGTTTTCCACGTACATCCAATGCTCAGCTTAGTTCTGACGCTGTTTCTACTGTTCTCTGTGATTCCCCTTCCGTAGTTTACGCTCGGCATTTCTTGCTGCTGAGTTAAGTGCCTGGGTTATTTGGACGTTAGTGCTCGTGCCCCACCCTTTGGAATTTCTTTCTTTGCTCAGAGAACGGAGGTGATCCCCCCTCCCTTTTTTCTGCCTGCTGTCATGTTACAATTTGTGGCTTGTTAGCACACAGATACAGAACGCAGGGGGAGCTTCAGCCCCCCCCTTCTCCTGCCACTGAATTGCTTACTTTCCTTTATATAACAGTTTATATGCCTTCCTGCCTGCAAATGTTCTGTTCCTTTTTTTAGCTCCCGTTAGTTTCTGAACCACTTTTGTGATTTACAGTTACTTTCCTTTAATTATCTGTTTGATTTCCTACCTTTGTGCTCCTCTGGGATTTTTTTGGTGCATGATGGGAATTGCAGTTTTTGCATGGAAGTTGACTTGCCTACTTTTAGCATAGTTACTGAGCCCTGAATTTTGGACATCTACACTGCTGTCCTTCTTTCTAGTTAACCGTTCTGGTTTTTTTTCATTGTTCTTTGTTTCAGATGAGAGGCGCAGGGCAAAACTCGCCTTTCCCATCCCCCCAGCCCCTCCCTCGCAAATTCCTGTATCAGGGGGAGGGCGGACCCCATCAGTCTGCTTCGCCCCTATTCGCCCCCCCCTCTCTTCCTGTAGTGTTAAGTTGTGAATTGAGAGCCTCAGGTACTGGCCTTGCCTCCTGGGATTGGTAGTCATTTTCTTGTGTCTCCTCCCACTCCCTTGTCCCCTTCCATGGTGCTTGGTGGGAAGTGAAGTTTTGTTTCAAGCTCCTTATCTTAGTGCCTCTCCGTGCCTGTCTGTCCTGGCTCATGCTGAGTCCTCTGGCGGCTGACGTCATGACACCCCCTCCCTCTGCCATTCCCTTTATTCCTGTGTTCACTGCTTATTCTTTTCTGTCTGCATTGCTCTGGCCCGTGCTCTGTCTTTACTTGAACATACAAATACACCAATAAATAACTCTTGAACCTTGTGAGCTCTCTCTCTCTCTTTTTCTGTTTATTATTGTCCTCTGTCCTGTGCTATCCTTTCCATTGCTCCCAGCTCTGCCTGCACGGCTGACTTTTATGGCATCATCTGCTAGGACATATTTTCAGGATACTACATGCAGGTCATTTCTTGGTTTTAGGTATTCTATAATTCTTACATTTTATTTGCAACAGCTATATTTTCTAAGTTCCGCCCCCGCAGGGCTTTGGCTAGTGCTGAGGCCATCCCTAGTCTCCCTCTCTGGTGGGACAATTTACAGGGTGCCGCAGTTTGCATCTTTTCCTTTCATCCTCCTTGCTCTATACATCCTGGACTTTTACTGTTTTTAGGTTTCATTAAATTCTTTCCTTTCATTTGCCTATGGCCACACCAACATACACATACACACAATAACAAGAGACTCCCTTTTCATACTTTGATCAGTTTAGTTTACTGGCAAGCGTACCCTCCCCTGCACTTTTAGTTTTTTCCTTTCTCTATTTATTCCTGACCAATGTTTGTATAGTACTCTTTCCTACAGGAGTCCGTGATCAGTTGGCTTTGAGGGCATTATCTGCTGCAGTTTGCAGGGATCTGCCTTCATGTTTCAAGCTCACCGCTTGTCTCGCTGTGCGGTGACAGAGATAGGGTTTCTCACAGGAAGGTGATAAAGGCTGTACGTGTGTTTAGTTTAACCATGGATTAGCAAGGAATTGAATGTTACTAAGATAATTCATTGTTCTTGGGACATTGAGTACAACTTGAATTCTTTAGCAGTCAGGATTCTGTCTCTTTCACGGTATACAGTGCTTTGGTCATTGCGCTGGCATACTTACAGTACAGTCCTAAGTCTTTTCTTGCACACTGGAAAATTGCCCTTATGTATCAGTTATATGTTCTAATTAATGATGTTTCCTCCTTTCACAGAGGTGAAGGTTTTCCCCTGCAGCGCAAGAGTTATCCCGGTAACAATGATTTTGTCATAGGTCTGACTTTCAGGAAAAAAAAAAAAGAGTGAAAGCTGAATATTAATGAGCACAGCGCCTCCTAGTGGCGCAGCTATATTAAAGAACCAACAGTAGCTTTATGACTGTAGTTTGCTGAATTCATATCAGGATATTTAGTTTCAAATGAGTTGTAATTCCTCTAACCTTTATCTGTTCTCAGATTTTATGTTTCCCCAGGTCAATAGTCGTTGGACCATTTGAAGATTACATTTTCTTCTTTTTCTCAGTTTTTCATTGTTTTTCATTTTTCAACTGATTGTTTTTTGCTTTTTCTTTTGTTTTTATTCTAGATCGATCTAGACATTTTCTCAGTACTTTTTCATGCTTTTTTTTGGCCTACCTTTATTTTTGCTTAGGGGTTTGAGCTCATCAGCAGTAAACCATGTGTTTCTTGTTTGTCTTCTGTGTTCTGATGAATGAGTGCCGTTGTGTGTCAAAGTTTAATGTTTTTTGTGATGTGATGTCTGTGGTGAACTCTTCTCCCTAATTAATCTGAATTTGTTTTGCTCTTATGGTAGCTTCTGATCAAGTAACTTACCTACTGTCGAACTGCACGGCTCTGTTTCCTGTCCCTGACGCGCACTAAGCTGAATGACCTGTTTTCCCCCATCTGCATCATTGAATTCAAAGATTATCCTGACTTGGACTGTGAACTGTTTTCAAAGACTGCCATCATACATCGTATTCATTGTTTTTGTCTTGCTCAGATGCTGTTTGGTCCTATTTGCAAATTGCCATTATTTGGACAGAATTAATGCTGGTTTTTCTAAATTTTGTAGTATCTTCCCTGTCTAACTCCAACCTCTTATATCCGTATATGATTATGTAATATGCTTTTCTTCACCCATTATCCGTGTCTATGAAAGCTGCCTTGATTACATTACCCACATACTATATCCCACTGATTGCTCTCTTAGAACGAGATATGCCCCAGTATGGTCAAATGTTTTCTTGAATCCCTTATCCCTGGACAATGTTTTATCCACTATTGGGCCTACAGATGCTTTGTCACATGACTGCACTTGCCTAATGTTTCAACAGCCCTTTTTCTTTGCCTTCTTTTCTTTGTTACTATCAGTTTGCTTTTGTATTTTCAGTTTGGTATTCACTTTTTGCATTAACATGTTTATCCTTCTTTGTGCATTATACTTTTGGAATGGCATACTCCCTGTATGCACCACTGACCCGAATTGTAATGTTTGCATCACAGTAACTATAGATGGTACGACTAAAACTTCTACTCTGCTATACAAATTCCCTTATGATTGTGAAGGGACAGTTACATACCGTTCTCATAATTCCACACAATACAGTGTATGTGCATACAACCATTACCTGTTTTGACCCTACTGAAGTCCCTGCCCAACAATGGATACAAGTCCATAAATGAGACACTCCTCAAGATTTAGTTATGACATTTGCCCTTTGACTCCCTACCGAAAGGTCGGTTTCCCTCATTTTTAAGTATATTCCCTACCCGCATTCTGGGATTTGACCTATAGATGTGGTAATGATTTGGCTTGGCCATACACGCTCTTATCCTTTAACTATCAGGTTTTTCTCTGGATCTCCCCTTTTCTTATGTGCATATATATTTCTGCTACATCAGAGTACGTTACATTCATGCTGTCCTATTTGCTGTAAGCTATTTCTAGCATTTTCCCACTCGTCTTACTGGTGGTACCTCTGCATCTCTTTGACTTATTCTTTCTTCTGCAGCCTGTACCTATAGTAATTACTTTGCTGGCTTTTTATATTCCAATATCCTATTCCCTTTATACTCTGATTTCTCTGTAACCTTTTTGAACATTTCTTCCTGTAACACTTCCTTTCAGATTTTACCTGGAGTTTGTTTATACCCTCTCACAAATATTTCCTGGTAGTTTTATGGCCTTTGTGCTTATTCTGAGATTGATCTCCTTGTAGAAATTTACCCATTCTAACTGAGGCTTCCTCTCACAAGGATATGCAACTGTACCTACTCCTACCTATGACCAGAACATGCCTTATGTTTTTGTTGTTTTTCCTTCTCCTCCTTGTCCATTTCAATGGATTACCTCTTCATGTTTTCTCTGTACCTTTTAAGAAGGATGTCCAACTGCTCTGCTAGGTTATCCCTCTTGATTGTTATATTTGTGACCCCCATGTGTAAAAGCACCGATCCTATCTCATGTAAAGCGCAGTGGATATTGGCCCATTCCATTGTTGCAACAAAGTGCATTCATAGCCCTTACACAGTATTACACACTATAGCTATAGGCAATTCTTCTTGTTTATCTCAATCTTTTCTCAACTATACCATGTAAGCTCAAATGGTAAATTCTTATTGGCTCAATATTGTAACCTATTAGAAAGGCTCTTGGGGTTATGGAACTCCAATTTATATGTTGAATCGTATTATAAGATTGCAAGCTGTTGTTGAAATAATTACTAATGAAACTGTTAAAGCACTGAGAATATTAGCCACTCAGCAAAAGGGTTTTTGGAATGTTATTTATCAGAATCATCTAGCATTAGATTATATACTAGCTGTAGAAAGAGGATTATCTGGTAAATTTAACCTCAGTAACTGTTGTCTTCAAATAGACGACAAAGGTGAAGTGATTGAGGAAATCACTCGGAACATGATGTCTATAGCACATGTACCGGTGCAAACCTGGAAAGGACTTGATGTCAGTGATCCATTTGGATCCCTTGGCTCATGGTTTTCTAGTTTAGGTTCAGGATTCAAAATTCTAATTGGCTCCATGTGTACAATTGCCTTACTTGGGCTAGTTGTTTGTCTCTGCTTACCATGTCTCTGTATCTGCCTACGAAGATGCCGTGATCAAGTTTCTGCAATGTTGGTAACACAGACTAGCACTCGGATCATGCTTAATCAAGCTGAAACCTTGAACCTGATGCTTCTGGATTCTCATGCTGACACTGCATCATTCCCCACCACCTGTAATGACTATCTGTGAAAAATGAGCATATCGGTACGAAGACGGGTAATGCCTCTCGCCAGTAAGGAGTAGCCTTAACTAGGCTGGGCAGCCTAAGACATGGCGATATGTGACTCAGATAGGTATGAAGGGTTCTTAGCCAAGCACCCTTCACAGGGGGATATGTAGAATAGTGCACTGCATATATCCTACACATATGTAGTTATAGCACTATGAAGCACTGATTACTGAACTTGCCAGAGAATTATCCAGCACAGATGACATCATTCCTGGAAGGATGGAACTAAGTTTGTTATTCTAACTGATAAGAAGAGGCCTGTGGCCTATAGTGAGAGCAAGCTAAAGTACACATGTTAAAATATATATCGATTGGCTATTAAAGGTAAAGGGTGTGGATTATGCAGATGACTGATAATAGCAGACCCCAGACCCTTTATAAGCTGATGCACACGTTAAGAACACTGAGCAGATTTTAAACAGACCTT
This sequence comes from Rhinatrema bivittatum, assembly GCF_901001135.1. Taxonomy (NCBI): domain Eukaryota; kingdom Metazoa; phylum Chordata; class Amphibia; order Gymnophiona; family Rhinatrematidae; genus Rhinatrema; species Rhinatrema bivittatum. Next base: position 9,031 of record NW_021821221.1, read on the forward strand.
GTACACCTTTGCTTGTACTAAATTCTTTCTGTATTTTTCTGCTCCTAGAGGAATTATCCGCCTTCCTCTATATAATTACCTGTATTAATAAACCCCTTTCTTTATTACCGTCTGAAGCTGGTATTTATTCTGTAATTAGACACAGGGGACGCTCTTCTTTTAACACTTTAAGAGGCTTCCCAGCATAGTAGAGAGAGTGACTGTGGTGCTACAGATATCTAAGAAGGACAAGTTACTGAGGAAGAAGTACATGGGTTTCTGGAGATGATGGTCAGAGAGCATAAGTGTTAAAAACCCAAGGTTTCCCAGTACAGAGATAAAGAAGGCAAGTAAAATTATTACAGAAATGAAGAAATGCAAGTAAGCATATTTAGAGAAGCCTAGAAGAATGAATTCTGTGATCAATGTCTTATTCTCTTTCACCATTGCTTCAGTGTTCATAATCTGTTGGAAAATATAAATAAAAGAGGAATAAATATTGTGGCTGAAAAAATAGTACATTTTACAATATACGGTCGGATTTTAAAAGCCCTGCTCGTGTAAATCCGCCCGGATTTATGCGAGCAGGGCCTTGCGCGCCGGCGCGCCTATTTTCCATAGGCCGCCGGCGCGCCGGGACGTGCGTAGGTCCCGTGGTTTATCGAAGGGGGCGTGTCGGGGGCGGGGCCGAACGACGCGGCATTTTGGGGACGGGACGCGGCATTTCGGGGGCGGGCCCGGGGGCATGGTTTCGGGCCGGGGCGTTCCGGGGGCGTGGCCGCACCCTCCGGAACCTCCCCCGGGTCGGGTCTCGGCGCACCAGCAGCCCGCTGGCGCACGTGGCTTTACATCTCCCTCCGGGAGGCGTATATCCATGGATAAAGGTAGGGGGGGTTTAGATAGGGCCGGGGGGTGGGTTAGGTAGAGGAAGGGAGGGGAAGGTGAGGGGAGGGCGAAAGAGAGTTCCCTCTGAGGCTGCTCCGATTTCAGAGCAGCCTCGGAGGGAATGGAGGCAGGCTGCGTGGCTCGGCGCGCGCCGGCTACCCAAAATCGGCAGCCTTGCGCGCGCCGATCCAGGATTTTAGAAAATACGCCTGGCTATACGCGTATCTTATAAAATCCAGCGTACTTTTGTTTGTGCCTGCTGCGCAAACAAAAGTAAGCGATCGCACTTTTTTTTAAAATCTACCCCATAGTGTATGTAGTACCAAGCGTGCATGGAGTGTTATAAACAACATTAGACTCATCCAATTCACCTCAAAGTTATCAAAATCCTTTGTCAGCTAGGGATGTGCATGCATCATGAACACAACAGGAACTTTTAATGATATTTTACACTTTATTTAATTTATTTCTTAAGAGAAATCAAAAGAAAAATGAACAAATGTCTTTATTATTCATTTTAAAAACAATGTATTTCACGTTGGGAAAAAGAATACAGTCCCCTCCAGGGCCTTGTCTCGATTCCCCCCCCTTACTTAAGATCTGATTTCCTGGTTCATCTTACCACCTCTACTTTCACAGGGCAGAAGTGATCTACAATGGCTCTGGCTCCACTGGTGTTGCAGTTGGAGCTATTTAGAGTTATAGCTCTGGCAGGCCACTATTGTTTTGAGTGAGCATGGAGAAGAGAGAAAAAAGGAGAAAAATCCCTGGATAGTTGCAAATAAAGGCTATGACAATGTAGCTCAAATGATACTATCTTCAACTGAGTGGAATTCCCAAAAGTAGAGGAGAAAAAGCTGCAGAGTCAACATACAAAAAACCTACACCTCCAGCCCCCAAAAGACAAGCTGAATGTAATGCATCCAAAGTTATATGAAACTTATAAAATTACATTTTTCAAATATTAAGACATTCTCTCAGAAGCTTCAATAAATGTGGTCATAAGAAATATCCTCTGGTCATGTTCTCTATTAAATCTGTTGGCATGCCCTGGTTAAGGCCATAAGACACCAATTTTAGGGATGTGAATCGTTTTTTAACGATTAAAATTATCGTCCGATAATTTTAATATCGTCTTAAATCGTTATAGAACACGATACAATAGAAATTCTAACGATTTATCGTTAAAAATCGTTAAATCGTGTTAGTGCGCACTAACGGGAGTTAGTGCGCACTAACTCCGAGTTAGTGCGCAGTAACTGAAAATGATACAAATTGACACTTTCCAGGTCAGTAAAGGTCAGTTAGGAATGAATATGTGTTCCTATTGGCTGGCTGCCCTTTTATCTATTGATGTTAACCAGGTTCCCACTGAGGTGATGGTTGGGGGGATGGGAAATGGAAATGGAAACTCAGGAACACTAACAGAAAATGATACAAATTATTGACACTATCCAGGTCAGTAAAGGTCAGTTAGGAATGAATATGTATTCCTATTGGCTGGCTGCCCTCTTATCTATTGATGTTACCAAGGTTCCAACTGAGGTGATGGTTGGGGGGATGGGAAATGAAAACTGTTGGTAGTTGACAAAAAAAGTAATGTGATCAGTCAATATGACTAGAACCTGTGCCCTATTCCTGATACCAGGGGTGTTGTGATCTTCCTGCACTCAGTGCCCTATCCCTGATACCAGTCTGAGACAGCTCCCTCCCTGCATTACTAGTGAGAGGCTGGCTTCACAGACAGGGGGGAGCTGCCTGACCCTCACTCCTGACTTCCCCCATGTCCCAGCTAGTGAATGGTGTGTGGGTGAGGGGGGGGGGGGGGGAGGATGGTGAAGTCTGAGACAGCTCCCTCCCTGCATTACTAGTGAGAGGCTGGCTTCACAGGCAGGGGGGAGCTGCCTGACCCTCACTCCTGACTTCCCCCATGGCCCAGCTAGTGAATGGTGTGTGGGTGAGGGGGGGGGGGGGAGGATGGTGAAGTCTGAGACAGCTCCCTCCCTGCATTACTAGTGAGAGGCTGGCTTCACAGACAGGGGGGAGCTGCCTGACCCTCACTCTTGACTTCCCCCATGTCCCAGCTAGTGAATGGTGTGTGGGTGAGGGGGGGGGGGGGAGGATGGTGAAGTCTGAGACAGCTCTCTCCCTGCATTACTAGTGAGAGGCTGGCTTCACAGACAGGGGGGAGCTGCCTGACCCTCACTCCTCCGGGGTATTGTGATCTTCCTGCACACAGTGCCCTATCCCTGATACCAGGGGTGTTGTGATCTTCCTGCATGCAGTGCCCTATCCCTATTAATACCAGGAGTGTTGTGATCTTCCTGCACGCAGTGCCCTATCCCTAATACCAGGGGTGTTGTGATCTTCCTGCACACAGTGCCCTATTCCTGATACCAGGAGTGTTGTGATCTTCCTGCATGCAGTGCCCTATCCCTGATACCGGGATGTGTGCAAGAAGATCCCAACACCCCCGGTATCAGGAATAGGGCACTGTGTGCAGGAAGATCACAACACCCCTGGTATTAGGGATAGGGCACTGTGTGCAGGAAGATCACAACACTCCTGGTATTAATAGGGATAGGACACTGTGTACATGAAGATCACAACACCCCTGGTGCCAGGGATAGGGCACTGTGTGCAGGAAGATCACAACACCCCTGGTGTCAGGGTTAGGGCACTGTGTGCAGGAAGATCACAACACTCCTGGTATTAATAGGGATAGGGCACTGTGTGCAGGAAGATCACAACACCCCTGGTGCCAGGGTTAGGGCACTGTGTGCAGGAAGATCACAACACTCCTGGTATTAATAGGGATAGGGCACTGTGTGCAGGAAGATCACAACACCCCTGGTGCCAGGGTTAGGGCACTGTGTGCAGGAAGATCACAACACTCCTGGTATTAATAGGGATAGGGCACTGTGTGCAGGAAGATCACAACAACCCTGGTGCCAGGGTTAGGGCACTGTGTGCAGGAAGATCACAACACTCCTGGTATTAATAGGGATAGGGCACTGTGTGCAGGAAGATCACAACACCCCTGGTGCCAGGGTTAGGGCACTGTGTGCAGGAAGATCACAACACTCCTGGTATTAATAGGGATAGGGCACTGTGTGCAGGAAGATCACAACACCCCTGGTGCCAGGGTTAGGGCACTGTGTGCAGGAAGATCACAACACTCCTGGTATTAATAGGGATAGGGCACTGTGTGCAGGAAGATCACAACACCCCTGGTGCCAGGGTTAGGGCACTGTGTGCAGGAAGATCACAACACTCCTGGTATTAATAGGGATAGGGCACTGTGTGCAGGAAGATCACAACACTCCTGGTATTAATAGGGATAGGGCACTGTGTGCAGGAAGATCACAATACCCCTGGTATCAGGGTTAGGGCACAAGTTCTAGTCACATTGACTGATCACATTACTTGTTTTGTCAAGCTACCAACTGTTTCCATTTCCCATCCCCCATATACTGTCAGTGGGAAGCTTGGTAACATGAATAAATAAGAGGGCAGCCAATAGGAATACATATTCATTCCTAAACTGACCTTAACTGACCTGAAAAGTGTCAAATTGTATCATTTTCAGTTAGTGCGCACTAACTCCCAGTTAGTGTGCACTAACTCCCGTTAGTGCGCACTAACTCGAGTTAGTGCGCACTAATCGGAAAAAACGATTTTTAACGATTTTTTAACTAAAAAATCGTGCCTAACACGATTTTCTTGCCCTGCCACACGATTTCTATCGTTAAGACGATATGGAAAACGATTCACATCTCTAACCAATTTTGATGGTGCAGTTTTATATGAGGTCTTTCAGAGCAGAAAACAAGTATGTGACACTGAATGTACTGCATTGTCTTTGAGTGAAATCGTATTGCTTGTTTCTATTACATAAAAGCTTAGAAATGTTCAGACAATATTCAATACCATATAAATTAATAATATGTTTCAAAGGACATTCTACAGCCACAGTAACAAGGAACATATACCACTGCATGGTTTTCTTTACAATAGAAAACTGAAATTTTAGTTTAGAGAATAGAGATATCGAATATAATAGTAAGTAGAATGAATTAAAGTTAAATAATACTTTTTGATTTAAGAGAAAATAAGGACCAGTGAATCAGAGAGGATAAAGGGGCTATGTTTGCAGGCAAAACACTGTATTAACGATTCATAAAATTTCAGAAGGAATAGATGGAGCATTTCCTTTACCGGTACTCTACTGGTTCACATGTCACATGTGAAGCAATTTAAATCTAGTGAAGTCTCTAACTTATCTGGACAAATCATCTCAATACTGAAGTCTAATTTGTTAATTTCATTAACATGTTTGAAAAACTTGTTCGAGGAGGGTATATCTCAAGCGTATTTGCAATGATGTGTATTTTACACAGAAAAAAAAAATCATTTTTGTACTATTTTCTTTATGGGACAATGAAAGAATAAATTTTAAGGCAGAAAAGTTAGAGGTCAACATTTATTAATTAATTTATTTATTTGCAATACTTATATTCCACAGCTTTAACAATATTCACTGTGGATTACAAAAAAACAAGCAAGCAATAATACAGGTTCACAGCTCAAAACTTAAAAGCAGATTTAAAAAGATAGATCTTCAACTGTTTTCTAAAATACTTCACCTCTGGCATACTACATGCTTCCAAGGGCATAGCATTCAGAGCATTGGAGCCACTTGATGAAATGGTCCAGTACGCGTGCTTACCTTTTTATAAGACTGTACAGGTGGTATACTCAACAAATTTGCATCTCGAGTTCACAACACCTTTCTGGCATGTATCTCGAAATAGTGTCAACCAATGAGCATGGGTTTTCAGTATGTAAAAGTTTAAAAATTACAATTGCCAGTTTAAACTGGGCTCTATAATTAACTGGTAAACAATGCAGCCCAAGAAATGCAGGGCACATGTGATCCCTACTTGCATTCCAGTCAATACTTGTGCTGCTGGATTTTGAAAGAGTTGTAGTGCTCTAAGAATCTTTTTTTCAATTGTTTAAATAAATATCCAGCACATTTATCTGACTAAGTTCAGCACTTAACCAGACAAATGACGAGATTTGAAATTCTGGCCATGCTGACTACCTCTGACATGGCCGGATGAGATTTATCTGGCTATGTAAGGGGTGGTGAGGGTGGTGGCATTCAGGGGCAGGTCCAGCTAAATGGATCATTCATCAAAATGCTTTAGAGCCCAAACACATGTTAAACAGCTCCAACATGTGCAACGTGCGTTAGCATGTAAATTTTTCATTCAGTATGCAGGAAGAGTTTGGGAGGAGTTAATTGAAATGAGGGTCTGCTAGCACAGAATGAGGTAGAATAATAAGAACATAAGAAAATGCCATACTGAGTCAGACCAAGGGTCCATCAAGCCCAGCATCCTGTTTCCAACAGTGGCCAATCCAGGCCATAAGAACCTGGCAAGTACCCAAAAACTAAGTCTATTCCATGTTACCATTGCCAATGTCAGTGGCTATTCTCTAAGTGAACTTAATAGCAGGTAATGGACTTCTCCTCCAAGAACTTATCCAATCCTTTTTTAAACACAGCTATACTAACTGCACTAACCACATCCTCTGGTAACAAATTCCAGAGTTTAATTGTGCGTTGAGTAAATAACTTTCTCCAATTAGTTTTAAATGTGCCCCATTCTAACTTCATGGAGTGCCCCCTAGTCTTTCTACTATCCGAAAGAGTAAATAACCGATTCACATCTACCCGTTCTAGACCTCTCATGATTTTAAACACCTCTATCATATCCCCCCTCAGTCGTCTCTTCTCCAAGCTGAAAAGTCCTGACCTCATTAGTCTTTCCTCATAGGGAAGTTGTTCCATTCCCCTTATCATTTTGGTAGCCCTTCTCTGTACCTTCTCCATCGCAATTATATCTTTTTTGAGATGCGGTGACCAGAATTGTACACAGTATTCAAGGTGCGGTCTCACCATGGAGCGATACAGAGGCATTATGACATTTTCCGTTTTATTTACCATTCCCTTTCTAATAATTCCCAACATTCTGTTTGCTTTTTTGACTGCCCCAGCACACTGAACCGACAATTTCAATGTGTTATCTACTATGACGCCTAGATCTCTTTCTTGGGTTGTAGCACCTAATAATAATAATTTTTCCCTATATACATCACCTTGCACTTATCCACATTAAATTTCATCTGCCATTTGGATGCCCAATTTTCCAGTCTCACAAGGTCTTCCTGCAATTTATCACAATCTGCTTGTGATTTAACTACTCTGAACAATATTGTGTTATCTGCAAATTTGATTATCTCACTCGTATTTCTTTCCAGATCATTTATAAATATATTGAAAAGTAAGGGTCCCAATAATATGGGATTTAATGTCTGAAATAACTATGTTGTCCTTGCGTTACTGGGGAGAAAATGGTTTTATCGTACAACCACAGCTGTTAAAACATCTGCTAGCTAGAGTCTGCATTATACAAATCAACTCCTCTTGTTGTATCTTTCATTGATTCAAATGATAGACATTCTTCAGTGATATCAAATTTTCAGTTAATTAATGCTGAAAATGGCCCCTGTGTTTGTAGTTATTTATAGTGAAATATGTTTTTTTCACGTCAGATACAAGACAGCCAACATGAAATATTAGAATCTTCGAACATCAAAGCATATAACTCTTTCCATATGCAAACATAGAAACTTGAGATTCCTGCCCTCTGCCAACCTTCAGTACAAAATCCATGATACACTAATCAGTCCAAACATACAAATTCTCAAGGTATATCCACTCTAAACCAGTAGTATATGAACACATTCCAATTGCAAACATATGCACTCTGCAGGATGGACAGAATCTTAAAGAACTTGCTTAAGCATAAGTCTTCAGATTTGTGTCTGTTGACCCTGGCTTCAAAATCCAATCAAAAATTGATTTCCATGTCTGGCTCATTATCTTTCTCTATGACATTTTATGTTCTCGATAATCAAGGAATTCCACTTCTGACAATAGATTCCTAGAATCTGCACGGCAGAGGTCAGCCCATATTCTACAATTAAAATCACCCTTAATTATAACGGACATAATCTGGTTTTGACTTAGTGCATCCAGTGATCTCAGTCAGACTGAGAATCAGACATTAGAGTTAAAATAAGTCAAGGGATGTAGTGTGATCCAGGTTAGCATGCCCATAGTCTTCTCTGTCCTAATGTAGCTCAGATTAAATCTAAAGCATGCATCTTTGGGAATGCAATTTGTGATCTGCTTAGTTGAGGTTCCAATACATTGGCTTGGCTCATGAATCTGTGCAGTGGTAACTCATGAGCTGGATGTTCACAATGGAAGGTAATTGTCAAAGGAGATGCATGCATAAAAGTAGCATAGATTGAAACAATTTCCAAAAGCCAATCCATGCACATAAAACTTTTCCACAATTTAGACTTATGAAGGGAATGTTTAAAGGAATTGCACATGTAAAAGTAGCAATTTAAAAAATTATATTTACATACCTAAAGCCTTTTGAAAATTATCTTTATTTGTTCTACTGCTCCAACAGTGCTATATAATGTGGTGAGTGAGTGGTAAAGCTGCTTATGTCATGAAACGCTATCTGTATTTCAATGTTTGCTAAGCAGAAATCCCTTCAGCCAGATTATGTTCTGAGCACATGCAGATGTGACTCAGATAATCAGAAATATAATGGGAAGGGATGAAACTGCTGAAGTGGCTTTTGGCACAGGGAATCAGAAATCAAAAGCTGTGATTGAATGGGATGATTCTGTGATCTAGATTACTCATCAAGCACCAGAATCTGGATCATTCACTCTCACTTTTTCATTCCAACAACTCAATTTCCTCTTATTGTGTAGTTGGCCTATATTCAGAAATACATTTCGACAATGTCTATTGTAGCAATAATTCATTTCCTACTTACCATCAATGAGATAATTATGATTTACAATGTCATATCATTAAATCTTCCTGCAATTCCCAATCCATCTGCTGTGTAGCTAAAGGACATCCACTCATGCAATTTTGAAATAAATAAATATGTCATAAGTAAAAAAATAAATAAAGATAACTTTTAAATTACTTAATAGTGTATACTTGAGACACAGACACTTGCTTCTTTCTCCAAACTCTCAGATTCTAAGTCAGCAGGAAATAAAAGAGCCTCAATGCTTCTGGGACCTGATCACTAGAATGAGAAAGTGATTGACATGGGAACTCAGAGGACAGTCTATTAGACTTCTGAATTGTGATTAACTTTGATTTATTTTCTTTTCCTTCTTGATAAGAGCGTATGATTTTATAGATCTTGATTTCAAGTTTTGTTGGTGTTAGGGGTTTGGCAAAGTAAAATCATAAGTTGTATGGATATAGTAAAGAGCTCTTTGAACTTTTTCAGATATATTGTGAAATGATTTAATGGATTAAGGGAGTTTTAATGGAGTGTTAAATTTTAGGTTTGACTCTTAAGGTTTAAAATCCACTTTAAATGCTTTATTGGTAACGCATGTGTAAGCGTCAATAACACCACCATAAAAATTAACATAACACTGTAGAATTATTAAAGAGTTGTGCAAAATAGAAATACACAGACATCGACTCATTCATATTAAAATGGCTTAACACAAATTGCAAAGATAATCACCATTCTCCTTAAAGGGTATTCAGTGGCAAGAAACTCTCTCAAAACAGACTCTAAATAGGAGCAGATTTCCCACCCCTAATCGTCATAACTCCCTGCCTTAAGCACAATGATAACCCACCAATGAGAAGTCCCTGTGGCTGGATTCCACTGAGGTCCCCTTCCCTCTGTTATCCATCTAAATGGCAAATTTGGCATATTCAGCCACTTATTTGTTTAAATTATACCTGGATTTGTAGATGACCAGCTATAATTTAGCCAGACAATAAAGGGACATTCCAGGGCTATTTCAGAGAGGTGTTGAATTATCTGGCTAACATAGCTGAATATTAGGTATTTCCAACTTGCTTAGCTGGCTAACTTTAGGCGTGCCTCAGATCAGGCCTAACATTTTCTGGTCTAGTGTGGTCAGATAATCTGCCACTTAACCAGATACCAGTGTTATATGGTTAAGTGGTGATCCTACCAAAATATAAAAACTGTGGCCCTACAGTCCCTAACCAGTCTCCTACCTCTCATCCAAGATCCAAAGGCGCAGCCCTGCCAGGCCAAGCCTGTCATCTTCCCAAAGGTTTCCTGCATCAAATTAAAAAGAAAATATAGAGGCTGAGGGTCAGTGCAGATCTCTCCCCTTCCTGCACCCAGGACTCATTTGTTTTCCATAAATTTGTATCTTAGGATCCATCTTCTCCTTCCCGCTCCCCCATCACAACTTTTGTCCTTCGACCTCACTGTACCTGAATTTTATGTGCCTCTTCAGCCCAGATCATGTACTCTCCTACCGTGACCTGGGTCAAATGCTTCTGGCGTAGATTTTGGCAAATTTAGCATATACGTATGTAAATAGCATGTACTCGTATAAATGCCATTGTATAAACCTCAAACATACATATGTAAGTAAGGGTTTGCAAGTAAATGTACATGTGTAAAAAAGGGGCAGTCTAGGGTCCTTCCAGGGCGGCACCAACATTTACTCATGCAAGTTTCTATTTTAGAAGAGATTTGTGCTTAAAAAGGTGAATTTTAAAAGTGCATGCCAAAATTTGGAGATACGTGCGCATCCACCAGATTTCAGAAGCTGTGCACATAGGTCTGAATATATGATTATCTCACTTTCAACAAAAAAAGAGCAGAATGTGGGCAGGGCGTGGCATTCCAGGGCGGGGGTCAAGAAATGTGAAAGCAGGTACGTAAGCGCCGGCGCATGCACCCGGGTATAGAGACACATAACCTTACTTCTGTTATTGAGGAGGTGTACGTCTTAATGAAAATATTTTCAGGCATTGCTGAAGTGTTTGGGGGGGAATTCAGAGTAATAAATCAGGAGGGTTTAGATGACCTAGCTACACTGCGCTGTCTTGGTGGATGAACTGGTGAAACTGGTCATGGTGTGAACATGTACTGATTTTAAAATTCCCTCACTTATGCATCTGAAATGCAATTTAAGCTGCTGGCCATGCACAAGCTTAAAATTAGGCGCACATATACCCATACCTGGGTTATTTTATAACATGCTTGGGTATGTGGGCGCATGTTATAAAATTGCCATGTACCTGGGCGTGAGCTGAAATACATGCATCCGTTTGAAAGTTACTCGTGTATATTTGTATCTGACCATTATCTACAGTAAGTGATATTAAATGTGATTTTTGTGAAATTCTAACCAGCTGGGAGATCTGGGGGAACTGGGAAGAGAACCAGGAGGGTCTCAATGACCTGCAGAAGGGCTGGGCAAACTGGTGAATTTCTTGTTAACATTTGTCATTTTAATCACACATATATGTTAGACAATATGCAAAATTTCATGCATAAAAAATAACTTACCCGGGGTAAGTGCTGTTTATATTTGAAAGTATACACTTGGAGATTTTACATATGAAATTCAAAGTATAAAATGCCACTTAACTAGATAAGTCTTATAAAGCGCTACTTATCTGGATACATAGAGCTTTTTAAGACTTATTCAGCTACCTTACTTATCTGGTTAATTAGCACTTTTTAAAACTTATCTATCTAACATTATTTGTTCACATGTAGTTTTTACATACATGCAAATGTTGTAGAGTAAATTTACATGCATTTTATAATGTGCTTTTATGATATACGTGGGTTATGTAATACTGGAAAAGATATGAGCATATATAGACCCATGTAGGTCTTTTAAAATTATCCTTCCTCTTTTTAAACAATACACTGTCAGATTCTGAATGGCATCCTTAGACTCACCCATATCTATTACAATTTAACTACCAATTCCTGGGACATATGCCTATTATTTTACCTTTCCTTTCCTGTTTACTTTCTTTGCCATTATCATTTCATATTTACAAGAAGTCAAAACCATATTCCACCAAGTGTTTAATGTGACATGTGTCTTAGCGATTGTTAGTGAGTGCTGACTTTTTATAGGTAAAACATACAATGATCCCTAATAGGAATTCATAGAGTATCAGGTACCACGTGTCCTGTGTCCAAATAAGACAACCTATGTCTAAGATACCCTGGTCCCGCCTCCCATATTGAGATCCAGTTAGGCCTAGGATACCCACGTGTCTGATAATTAGTTTCGGTCATCCTTTGTTATGTCAGTCCTTCCAGTCTTTTGAACAGACTCTTGATCTCATGGGGATCTCCAGTTACACTGGGCCCCTCAAGTCGAGACAGTATTCTGTGAGAACATGGCCTGGTCCATGTGTTCGTTGTGACCTCATGACCCTCCATCACATCTGAATAGGCCTGAATTCATTCCAGATGTCTCCCAGAAGCCATTCAAGCTCGGGTCAGTCTGAGTTCCTTGTATGCCAGAAGTTTCAGTTAGGCAGAGACAGCAAATAATTCTGGATAAGCTGAGTGAACCAAAGTCATAAGAACATAAGAACATAAGAAAATGCCATACTGGGTCAGACCAAGGGTCCATCAAGCCCAGCATCCTGTTTCCAACAGTGGCCAATCCAGGCCATAAGAACCTGGCAAGTACCCAAAAACTAAGGGGCGGATTTTCAGAGCCCTGCTCACCTAAATCCGCCCAAAACCGGGCGGATTTAGGCGAGCAGGGCCCTGCGCGCCGGTGAGCCTATTTTACATAGGCCTACCGGCACGCGCAGAGCCCCAGGACTCGCGTAAGTCCCGGGGTTCTCCGAGGGGGGCGTGTCGGGGGCGGGCCCAGTCGTCGCGGCGTTTAGGGGGCGTGTCGGCAGCGTTTTGGGGGCGGGTACGGGGGCGTGGCTACGGCCCGGGGTGGTCCGGGGGCGAGGCCGCACCCTCCGTACCCGCCCCCAGGTCACGTCCCGGCGCGCGGGGATTTACGCCTCCCTCCGGGAGGCGTAAATCCCCCGACAAAGGTAAGGGGGGGGCTTAGACAGGGCCGGGTGGGTGGGTTAGGTAGAGGAAGGGAGGGGAAGGTGAGGGGAGGGCGTTAGAGGATTCCCTCGGAGGCCGCTCCGATTTCGGAGCGGCCTCCGAGGGAACGGGGGTAGGCTGCGCGGCTCGGTGCGCGCCGGCTATACAAAATCGATAGCCTTGCGCGCGCCGATCCCGGATTTTAGCGGATACGCGCGGCTCTGCGCGTATCTACTAAAATCCAGCGTACTTTTGTTGGCGCCTGGAGCGCCAACAAAAGTACGCCTATGCGCGCTATTTGAAAATCTACCCCAAAGTCTATTCCATGTAACCATTGCTAATGGCAGTGGCTATTCTCTAAGTGAACTTAATAGCAGGTAATGGACTTCTCCTCCAAGAACTTATCCAATCCTTTTTTAAACACAGCTATACTAACTGCACGAACCACATTCTTTGGCAACAAATTCCAGAGTTTAATTGTGCGTTGAGTAAAAAAGAACTTTCTCCGATTAGTTTTAAATGTGCCCCATGCTAACTTCATGGAGTGTCCCCTAGTCTTTCTACTATCCAAAAGAGTAAATAACCGATTCACATCTACCCGTTCTAGACCTCTCATGATTTTAAACACCTCTATCATATCCCCCCTCAGTCGTCTCTTCTCCAAGCTGAAAAGTCCTAACCTCTTTAGTCTTTCCTCATAGGGGAGTTGTTCCATTCCACTTATCATTTTGGTAGCCCTTCTCTTTACCTTCTCCATCGCAATTATATCTTTTTTGAGATGCGGCGACCAGAATTGTACACAGTATTCAAGGTGCGGTCTCACCATGGAGCGATACAGAGGCATTATGACATTTTCTGTTTTATTCATCATTCCTTTTCTAATAATTCCCAACATTCTGTTTGCTTTTTTGACTGCCGCAGCACACTGAACCGACGATTTCAATGTGTTATCCACTATGTCACCTAGATCTCTTTCTTGGGTTGTAGCACCTAATATGGAACCCAACATCGTGTAATTATAGCATGGGTTATTTTTCCCTATATGCATCACCTTGCACTTATCCACATTAAATTTCATCTGCCATTTGGATGCCCAATTTTCCAGTCTCACAAGGTCTTCCTGCAATTTATCACAATCTGCTTGTGATTTAACTACTCTGAACAATTTTGTGTCATCTGCAAATTTGATTATCTCACTCGTCATATTTCTTTCCAGATCATTTATAAATATATTGAACAGTAAGGGTCCCAATACAGATCCCTGAGGCACTCCACTGTCCACTCCCTTCCACTGTAAATCTGAGAGAAAGTCTTCATATTAGGCTACCTATATATCATTTCCCTCTTGTGCCACTTCAAATGACAAAAGTGGCACACCAAAGCATCAGAGATGATGACAGCAGTCTAGAGAAAATAGGCCTATAGGTGTATTCTAGCCACTAACCTTTGGTTTTATTGGGTGTGTCAAGCATTTGTCCCTCTACATCCCTAAATTAGGTACGTGATACTCACAGATTCAAGCAGTCTTCAGATAGCAAATGCCAGCATTAAGGCTGAAGTTAAAATAAAAGTCAGTCAGCTCTGTTGAACTGCAAATACAACTAGATTATCATGTATTTATTTATTTATTTATTTATTTATTTATTTATTTATTTATGTAAAGATTCTTGTATACCGTCATTCATAATATACATCAGAATGGTTTACATGTTACAAAATCATAAAATCAATTATAAAATTGTCTATAAAAGGTACATTAAATTGTAATACAAATACAATTGTTAATAAAATTATTAATAAATCAACATTTATTTATTTATTTATTTATAGCTTTTATATACCGACATTCAAATGAATATCACATCGGTTCACATACAACTGGGAAGTCAAAAACTAGTAGAGAGAAAGGAAGGATAAAAGTTACAATTAACAGGGAATCATAAGGAACTGGGAGAGAAAGCGGAACGGTCTAAAGGGCCAAGTCAAAGTGTGAGCAGGAAGAATACTGCAAAACTTAAAACTTTGTTGCGATAGCAACTATATTACATAATATATTTACAAAACTGTATGACAGTCAAAAGCATTAGCTGTTGCATCAAATTGTTGTGACAATGAATAATATTTGGGGTTTACCAGAGATGGCTATAGGTTAGTTAGGTAGTGACAGGGTTAAAAGTTGTAGTTATGGAAACTGGAGTAATGGAAACTGGAGTAATAGAAACTGGAGTAATGGAGACTGGGAGGTCGGCAGAGACAAGGAAGGGATTAAGAGTATGCTTGTTTGAATAACCAGGTTTTTAACTTTTTTTTAAAAGTGTTTGGACAGTGTTCCAGGCGTAGGTCTGGTGGCATCGAGTTCCATAATGTAGGACCTGCGATGGAGAAAGCCCGTTCTCGGGTGGAAGTGAGCTGGGCAGATTTGTGTGAGTGGGCAGTTAGAGTCCCTAGATAGGCGGTTCTGGTAGGCCTGTTGGGGATATGAAACTGGAGGGAGTCATTAAGCCAGTGAATCTCATTATTGTGTAAGGTTTTGTGGATGATAGTTAGGCTTTTATGAAGGATTCTTGCTGAGATAGGGAGCCAGTGGAGGTCCCTGAGGATTGGAGTGATATGGTCTGATCTCCGGGAGTTGGTGAGAATTCTAGCTGCTGCATTTTGCAGCATGTGCAGAGGTCTGGTGGTGGAAGCAGGCAATCCTAGAAGTAAGGTATTGCAGTAATCAATTTTTGAAAATAGAGTAGTTTGGAGGACAGTTCGGAAGTCGTTATGGTGTAAAAGGGGTCTTAATTTTTTCAGGATGTGTAATTTGTAAAGCAGTCTCTTGTAATGTTGGTTATGTGTTTTTGGAGATTGAGGTGGTCATCCAAGGTGACCCCCAAGGTCTCTGACATGTTGTGAGAAGGGGTGAGTCGGGAGCAGCGAAGTGGGAGGGTGGCGGGCAGGAGAAATGTAGAGTAGTTCAGTTTTTGAGGAATTAAGGGCGAGATTAAGGTTGGTGAGAAGGCTATTGATTGAGGATAGGCATTTATCCCATAATTTAAGGGCATTTGTAACATAAAACAAAGAATAAAATAATGCTTCTCTATACGAATTAGTCCTTTTTTTTCAAGATAGTCAACATAAGCCTGTTCGAAGAGCCATGTTTTTAGAGCTTTTTTAAAAGCTTTAAACTCTGATTATAAATGCAATTCAACAGGCATAGTATTCCAATGCATGGACCAGCAATTGAAATGGATCTCTCTCGGATTAATATAAGATGGGCAGAGTTCACAGATGGAATTTAAAACAATCCTTTGTTCGACAATCTTAAGGATCTCTGTGGGACATGTAAACAGATTAGGAAGTTCAACCAGTATGTTTTTTGTCCATAAATCGCTTTGTGTAATATACAACATGCTTTATACTGCATTCTTTGTGTTATTGGCAGCCAATGCAGATTGATTAAAACAGGGGTAATATGTTCACGTTTCTTACAATTTGTTAATACTCTTGCTGCAGAGTTTAGAAGGCCTAAGAGGAGAGAATTACAATAGTCCAAAGATGAAAAGATCAAAGCTTGTAACACCAATCGGAAATCATTAACATCTAAAAGTGGTTTCAACTTTCGCAGCACCAACAATTTATAATATCCTTCTCGTAATTTAAGAGAGATATGTTTTTTAAAATTTAGTTGGCAGTCAATAGTAATTCCTAGATCTTTGACTGATTCAGACAGCACTAGTTTAATATTATTGGGTAATAAAAGGGTATTGTTCGTACTAGTGGAGTTATCTTTTGATTTTTTGTCAAGAAGAATCATTTCCATTTTTTCCATATTTAGGGCTAATTTCATATGACATAGTAATTGGTTGATGGCTCCGAGATAGATGTTTTTAATTTAAATGTTTGTTCAATAGTGCCAACAATAGGTATAAGAAGCTGAATGTCATCGGCATAGATATAAAAATTTAGGCCTAAACCTGCTAAGAGATGACACACTGAAAGAAGATAAATATTAAACAGGGTAGCCGATAAAGTGGATCCTTGTGGAACCCCAGTTTGTTGAATTTTATCGGAGCAATTATTTCCTATTTTTACTTGAAAGGATCTTTGCTGTAAAAAAGACGCTATCAAATCAAGGGT
Source organism: Rhinatrema bivittatum (assembly GCF_901001135.1). Taxonomy (NCBI): domain Eukaryota; kingdom Metazoa; phylum Chordata; class Amphibia; order Gymnophiona; family Rhinatrematidae; genus Rhinatrema; species Rhinatrema bivittatum. The sequence continues at coordinate 26,007 of NW_021821221.1, forward strand.
CTTATTTATAAGACCAATCTCTTTTAATCTTAATCTTAAAATATTATGATCTATCGTACAAATGCCGCAGACAAGTCCAATAAAACAAGGATATATTTTTGTCCGGAATCAAAACCTTTTAAGACTGTATCCATTAATGATAATAAAAGTGTTTCTGTATTCAAATATTACCGGAGGCCAAATTGGTTTGGATATAAAATATTGTTGAATTCGGGGAGGTAGAGCTTAAAACAATACGCGATCGCATACTTTTGTTGGCGCACCAGGCGCAAACAAAAGTACGCTGGATTTTATAAGATACGCGCGTAGCCTATAAAATCCGGGATCGGCGCGCTCAAGGCTGCCGATTTTGGGCAGCCTGCGCGCGCCGAGCCGCACAGCCTGCCTCCGTTCCCTTCCCCTTCCTAACCCACCCCCCCGGCCCTATCTAACCCCCCCCCCCTTACCTTTGTTCCTTGATTTACGCCTGCTAGAAGCAGACGTAAATCTACGCGCGCCAGCAAACTGCTGGTGCGCCGTCATCCGACCCGGGGGCTGATCCAGAGGCCTCGACCACGCCCCCGGGCCGGCGCCACACCCAGGTCCCACCCCCGAAACGCCACATCCCGCCCCCAAAATGCCACATCATTAGGCCCCACCCCCAACACGCCCCCTTTTCGAAAACCCCGGGACTTACGTGAGTCCCAGGGCTCTGTGCGCGCCGGCGGCCTATGCAAAATAGGAGCGCCGGCGCAGGGGGTTTAAAATCCGCCCCTAAGTGTTCTACTAATTGTTTATGAACGATTTTTTCAATAATTTTTGCTAGACAGCAATGGTTCGATATAGGCCTATAATTACTTAAAACTTCGGGATTTAGGGTAGGTTTTTTTAAAATGGGTGACTTCAGAACTTCTGGCAAATATTCTTCAGCTAGAGAGAGGTTAACAATGTTTGCAAATATGGGAGCTATAATATGAGCAATAGGTTTTAGGGCAACCGAAGGTATAGAATCTAATGGGTGACTCACTGGATTTAATGTTTTTATAATATCCTCTATTTCTATAGAGGAAATTTCATCTATAGAGGAAACTTCATCAAACGATGGCCAGTCAGATATCATAACATTAGTCTTAAGCTTCAATTTAAATTACATTTATTTTATTTATTTATTTATTAACTTTTATTTACCGACATTCGTGAAGCACATCATGCCGGTTTACAAAGAACTCAGGCGGGAAATACAATGAAACAATGTAACAATATAACAATATAACAATATAACATTAATAACAGAACCAAAAATCAGAATACAAAAAGAACCAAAAGGGGCAAGGATGGCAGGGGGAGGAAGGGGGAGGGAGCGGTGGGGGAGGGGGTATGGGAAAGAGGGGATGGGGAGCGGGTGTATATGTATCAGAAGAACAGTGTGAAAAAACTAAACAACTGGCAGAAGGAAGAAATCATTCTTAAAAGGAACAGAGAAAGTAATAAGAGGCAGTCCATTGTAGTGGACAAAGAAAAGAAAGAAAACATAGAATAGCAGGATTGGAAAAATGTTTAAATCACATATAGTATTTTGTAGGTCAGAGCACTACAGAGTGTTGGATCCAGGATAAGGATGAAAAGAACAATAGGAAATTAGTATGCAAAAAGATATAGTAACAGAATAGTTTCATATCCCTATGGCAGTGAGCATCATGTATAACGGGTGCATTTTTGCCAGGAGGCCAATCTCATAATAAGCACCAAAGGCCACACTACCAGGAAACATTAGTGAGAGGGTGTAAACAAACTCTAGGTAAAACCTAATAGGAGTGTTACAGGAAGAGATGTTCAAAAAGGGTTACAGGGAAGAAATCAGAGTAAAAAGGGAATAGGATATTGAGATAATAAAGACCAGCAAAGTGATTACAATAGGTGCAGGCTGCAGAAGAAAGAATAAAATAAAAGACAACTTGTGCAGAGGCACCAACAGTAAGGCAAGTGAGAGAATGCTAGAAATAGCTTACAGCAGATACAACAGCATGTATTTAACATATGCTGTTATATTTAACATATACCTGGATGGTAAGTGAGGTTAACGTGTATTTAACCTCACTTACCATCCAGGCCGGTAAGAGAAGCATATAAGGACACCCTCATGGTCCCCCCTTTAAAAACTTCATTAATTAAGAGAGCCATCTCAGCCTATGGACCAATACATTGGAATTCTCTTCCTCCAGACCTCAGGCTGGAACATTGCCCGGTCACATTTAAGAAAAGACTCAAAACCTGGCTGTTCAAGCAGGCCTTTGCTGAATCATACGCCAGATGATCTTAAATCAACTCTATCACCAGTAACTCATTGACTCTTGCCTGCTTTCTCTCGATTCAGTCAAATGCTATATGTCCTACTTTAGCCCCAATTCCCAAGGCCCTTTGCCAATACCATGGTCTTAACCTAACCATTCTCTACCAGCCATGTATCATAGATCGATATATATATATACCCTGGTTTGTTTCAACAGTTTCATGATCCTAGTTCTGTATTCCTCTGTTTTATGTAATTGCACTATTTGAGGCACTGTTATTGTTATTATGTAAACCGTTTTGATTTGTAATCCTGTTACAAGAAATTTGGTATATAAAACTGTTAAATAAATAAATAAAATAAATATGCTGGTGTGGAAGAAATAGATATATATCCCTCTTGAACCTTGAGTTATCACTGAAATCGCAAAAGACACAATAAGCAAAAGAAGAGCAAGAGAAAAAGACAGATACTCAAAGAATAAGGAATTCAAGAAAACATTTGATCCACACTGAGACATATCCTAGAAAGGCAAACAGTGGGACAGGTGTGATCAAATCTGCTTTCATGGATAATGGTAAAGAAAGACATAGTACATAATCATTTAGCTGATTCAGCAAAGAAATGCACATAAGTATTAGAAGTTCTAAGACTGGAAAATGCTACAAAAATTGGAATGTACAAACGAATAAAAATGACATCACTTCAGACAATGTCATTAACTTAAGAACCTAAGCAATGGCAGTTGCAGATAGATACATAACCAGATATTAACTAGGAATATCATAAAGAATCATTTTAGTGGCAATCAGTTATCATGTCAGAAACCTCAGAGAACAAAAGAAACCAGATTCTAGGTAAAGCCACTCCCACATGTGGCCTCTTTAGCCAGGTATTGGACAGAGGCGTGGAACATGGATATCTCTACTCCATACTTGCTTTCATGTTTCCAGCTTATGCCTAAAAGCCTACCGGACTTCTCTCTTCAAGAGTTACAATTCAAGATTTTGCACCATATTTTTTGCAATGACATTCACCACTGCCGGAAGGGGAGGGCATCTTCCCCTAAATGTATTAAATGTCATCAAGTGGCAGGTACTCTGGCGCATAGGTTGTTTGCTTGCCCTGTTTTGAGAGCCTTTTGGACGAAAGTGCTTGCAGTAGTTGCTCAATGTACAGGCTCCTCTATTGGGTGGACAGGCAAGTTACTTCTTTCTGGATTAAGGGGTGCTCTCTCTTCTTGTAACTATAATCATCATCTCCCATGGGACAGAGAAAGATGTGCTGTGTTTCTTCTTACCCTGGAAAGAAATCAGGCATATGACAATTAATATAATGATTAAAATTAACTTTAAAAGTGACATTATAGTTTTCAGCATTCTTATATACCTTAATTCAGCAAAAAGCAGTCATAAAGCTACTCTCCTGTCTCTAGCGTTCCACCTCTAGGAGGCACTGTCCCCTGTGATAAGAGCTACTTCCATTAACAAATCTAAAACCTCTTTTAGTAGGACATAAAAAAAGGCTTTGTTTGCTATACTAGAAAGCAATTAATTCCCTTCTGTGTCCTACATTAATATGCATTAGCCAAAATCTAAAACTGTATGGGGCGGATTTTAAAAGGCCCGCGCGCGTCCCGGATTCACGCGCGCAGGGCCCTCGTGCGCCGGCGCACCTATTTTGCATAGGCCGCCGGCGCGCGTAAAGCCCCGGGACGCGCGTAAGTCCCGGGGCTTTCGAAAAGGGGCGGGAGGGGTCGTGTCCGGGGGCGTGGTGCCGGCCCGGGGGCGTGGTCGAGGCCTCCGGACCAGTCCCCGGGACCGGAGAATGGAGCGGGGCTGCCGGCCGGCGCGCGCAAAGTTACGCCTGCTTTCAGCAGGCGTAACTTTGCCAACAAAGGTAAAGGGGGGGGGGGGGGTTTAGATAGGACCGGGGGGTGGGTTAGGTAGGGGAAGGGAGGGGAAGGTGGGGGGAGGGCAAAGGAAAGTTCCCTCCGAGGCCGCTCTGAAATCGAAGCGGCCTCGGAGGGAACGGAGGCAGGCTGCACGGCTTGGCGCACGCAGGCTGCCGATTTTGCACAGATCTTGTGTGCGCTGACCCCGGATTTTATAAGATACGCGCGGCTACGCGCGTATCTTATAAAATCCAGCGTACTTTTGTACGCGCCTGCTGCGTGAACAAAAGTACGCGCTCGCGTATCTTTTGAAGATCTACCTCAGCATGAGGGATTTCCCTTTTTTTTTTTTCAAACACCTGCTTACGAAGCATTGCTGGCACTAGCAAATACTGCTATTCACTGCCCCATAATCTATTTCTCCTTTCGGATATTGTTTAAACTTTTCAAAATACAAAAGTTCAATACCTGAGCTCCCTCCAAAATAAAAAAAAAACCCCAATTCATTCCCTTCCTCTAACATCCCTCTTCCAAAAGTTTGAATCTAGTGAGGTATAAGCAAAACTGAGAGATATCTATCATCATTAAATATAACATAAGTTCTTTATCAAATACTGCAGCAGGGAGTTTGTGCATATTAGTTCTTTTCTTTTCTGACCTTTGTTTACTTAAATAACTCATATCTTCAATCTCCTTCCTCACTCTAACACAATTAACTTACCAAGTCCAGTCTCTAACTTACCAAAACCATAAAACATAATTGCTCACTACAATAAAGCTCAGCAAGGCATTTTAAAAGCAAACCCATGGTGCAGGTTGTTTTTTTTAGATGCAACTGACTCACATTTTGTTTTTCTCTACTCAAACAAAGACATTCCTAAGGAAAGGAGTCAGCTGCTCTGTGAAATGACAAAGCATTGTTAATTCTTTTTATTATCTATTTATTAATTTTCAAAATTTATAACACAATTTTAAATATAAGTGGAAATTACACAAACAATAATAGAAAGAAATAGAAAAAAGCTGACATAAAAATAAAGAAACCATAAATTCATTTCACACACTAGCAATCATAGTCAGCTTTAAACCTTACTTATATAATCAAAGTAATATAGAGCAAACACCATAATGCTGGGGAGAGGCTTTAAGTTAATATAGGTAGTCTCAATCCATGAAAAAAAATTCAAAGAAAAGGCTTAACATAGACTTTCCTGCACTATATTTATACTTTCTTAGTTAGGTAGTGGGGACGAAGTGACTATTTTTCTTTCCTCGATGAAGCTTTTCAAGTGATCAGACATGAGAAATACAAAAATTTCCTGATTCTTTTTTAGCAAACATTTGCATGGAAACCTCAGTATAAATGAATAACCCAAGGATATAAAGTCTTGGCGGAGAGCCAAGAACTCTTTTCTCCGCAACTGAGTTGTTAAAGCAAGATCAGGGAAAATCTTAACACCTTTGTCATAGAATGAGATGGGATACTTTGAAAAAATATTTCTTCATGACCTTATTCAGGTCAGGGTAACTTATAAAAGAAACTATCAATGTGCCCCAATCTATCACGTGATTAGAATTTTCTAAAAGCTCTGTAATATTTCCCTGAAAAGGTAGTTCAGGTGTATTTAAATTTGAAATTCTTTTTGGCAGGAAATAGCAAACATTAATATTAGGTAAATCATTTTCCTCAAAACCTAATACTTCTTTGAGAAACTTGAGGAAAGTTCCCAAGGGTACTTCCCCCACAACTCTAGGAAAATTAAGGAGACGTAAGTTCAAATGCTTTAAATTGTTCTCAAAGTTTTCTATTTGTCTTTCTAGAAGAGCTCTATCTTTTACCACCGCAGCATGGAATTCCATATTCTTTTTCTCTGTCTCTTCAAGCACTTTAATCCTCTCCTCTGATTTTTTAATAGATTTTTGTAACAACTGAATTTCTTGTTGGCTTTTCCCGCTGTTACTGTCCATTTTTTTCTCAAGTCTCTTAATATTTGTCAACATTTCAGCCATTAGGTCCCACATTAACTCTAAGGTGACCACGGCAGGTCGAGTTACAATGTCCAAGGACTCACCACCAGCAGTCGGGTCTACTCCTCCGGTCGCACCATCGTTCAGATCCAGATCACCTTCCCCTTCCTCTGGCTTCTGACTCGATGTCTCCGTGGCTTGATCCTCTGCTCCGACTGCTCGGGTCAGAGTCGCTGACCCGGAAGGAGTAACCTCCTCTGTAGCGTTTCCCGGGCATTGTTCCCCCGTTCTCTGTGCCGGTGGTGGTCTGCGATCTGGGCTCAGCGACGCCTCCTCAGCCAGGTCGGGCTGTCCTCCCAAAACGCCCGACCGATCTGGATCCTTGGCTCCCGGGTTTAGTGCAGGTGAGTACATAAATCGCATGATTTCCTGCTGTATCGGTGATTGTAGGGGTAGTGAGGGAAAAATTCTCACCTTCCCCTTGCGCTTTGGCGGCATTATCTCAAAAAGAAATTCAAATGCTGAATAGTCTAGGAGAAACCAGTGACTACGACCTCCGTCTATGCTGCTATCTTGCCTCTCCCTAAAGCATTGTTAATTCTGACATATAACTTTTACATAAGATAACACTACAGCGTCACACCTATGCCATCAGACTCACTTCCACATACTTTCAAACAACTTCCAGTAATGACATTTCAATTTCTGCATTCCCTGTACTGACAAGATAAAGATTTCTCTTTTTTTTTCTTTTGCACTGTAAACAAAACTGAACATTCTTGCTGACTCAAGGCTATTCTTCTTCTTCTTAATATCTTTTAATTCCTTGCCAATCTGTTTTTAAACTAAACACACAAATCTCTGTTTTTAAACTAAACAGATCAATTCATTAAAATGTAGTCTCCTTTTTTTTCCTCTGTCTTTCTGTCCGTTCCTCTGCATCCGCCACTCAGCTGACTCCCCTTCTTTATTTTTTCCTCTCTCTCTGCACTGATTCTCAAGGCAGGAGTTTTAAATTTTAACGATAGTAATTGACTTCTTGGGAACTCTGAAACAAGGAAAAATAATACATCCTCTTCTAATAATAAAGCAAATCTAATTATTAAATAAAAATAACTTTAAATAAACACAGTTGTAAAAATTAAAATGAAACTATGAGCAACATACAACTCTTAAGACTCACTATAATGACAATAGTCTGTGAACATAAGATTCCTTGTACCAAGAAGAGGTTAAATCACACATCCCTGTGCTATACTGAGCGGGAGGGGAGCAAAGAAAGAAAGACAGCAAAGCAGTTTAAAAACACCAAACTTTTTTTCTTCAAATGCTCTCTCTCTCTCTCTGGTGGGGGCCAATTTACTCCAAGGGCTCCCTGAAACCAATGATCCACAGCTTTTAAGTTTACACTACAACTAATAGTCTATTGAGCAAGAAAACAACACCTATCTCCATAACCTTAACTCCTCATCAGACTAATTATAACTTTCAAACTTACCCATTGGGGCAGATTTTAAAAGGCCTGCGCACGCCGGCGTGCCTATTTTGCATAGGCCGCCAGTGCGCGTAAAGCCCCGGGACGCGCGTAAGTCCCGGGGCTTTCGAAAAGGGGCGGGAGGGGGCGTGTCCAGGGGTGTTCCCGAAATGACGTGGCATTTTGGGGGCGTGCCGCGGTGTTTCGGGGGCGGGCCCGGGGGCGTGGTGCCGGCCCGGGGGCGTGGTCGAGGCCTCCGTACCAGCCCCCAGGACCGGAGGACGGAGCGGGGCTGCCGGCCAGTGCGCACAAAGTTACGCCTGCTTTCAGCAGGCGTAACTTTGCCGACAAAGGTAAGGGGGGGTTTAGATAGGGCCGGGGCGGTGGGTTAGGTAGGGGAAGGGAGGGGAAGGTGGGGGGAGGGCGAAGGAAAGTTCCCTCCGAGGCCGCTCCGAAATCGGAGCGACCTCGGAGGGAACGGAGGCAGGCTGCGCGGCTCGGTGTGCGCAGGCTGCCGATTTTGGGCAGCCTTGTGTGCGCAGACCCCGGATTTTATAAGATACGCGCGGCTACGCACGTATCTTATAAAATCTGGTGTACTTTTGTTCGCACCTGCCGCGCGAACAAAAGTACGCGCTCCCGTAGATTTTGAAAATCTACCTCATTGTGTCTATGGGCACATACAAACAACTTTGACATTTACTTAATTCCCTCTTTCTCCTTTTGAAACTGCTGTGATTCATTCTGTACCAGCAAACCTCTCAGCAGGCATGCCAGGCAAAATCTTAGAACAAAGGACTAACTGCTGCTGGTTAGCCTTCTGTGTACTGGAAGTTAACTGAACTCCATAATTAACTCCGCAGCTCCCAGCACGCTGGCAATTGTAATATGAAACTATTGTAGTGCCAAACTGCCCAGTCATGCATCCTAGGACAAAGAAATGACTGTTGCTGTTTTAAAAACTCTAGTATATTATTTCTAGGGATGTGAATCGTTTTTTGACGATTTAAAATATCGTCCGATATATTTTAAATCGTCAAAAATCGTTAGAGCCGTGATACAATAACAATTCCCCAGATTTATCGTCAAAAAATCGTAAATCGGGGGAAGGGGGAGGGGAAGGGGGAGGGCGGGAAAACCGGCACACTAAAACAACCCTAAAACCCACCCCGACCCTTTAAAATAAATCCCCCACCCTCCCGAACCCCCCCAAAATGCCTTAAATTACCTGGGGTCCAGAGGAAGGGTCCCGGTGTGATCTTTTACTCTCGGACCTCCTGTGCGTTGTAGAAATGGTGCCGGCGCTACCTTTGCCCTGTCATATGATGGCTACCTTTGCCCTGTCATATGACAGGGCAAAGGTAGCACCGGCGCCAATTTGTTTTTTTGTCCCCCGACAGCAGGAGCATAGGAGATCGCTCCCGGACCCCCGCTGGACCCCCAGGGACTTTTGGCCAGCTTGGGGGGTCTCCTGACCCCCCACAAGACTTGCCAAAAGTCCAGCGGGGGTCCGGAACGACCTCCTGCAGTCAAATCGTGTTGCCGTACGGCCGGCGCCATTTTGCGCAAAAAAGTTGTTAAGTCTGTAAACCGTTGTGAAGGCTTGCTCCAAACAACGATATATAAAAGCCGAAAAATAAATAAATGTGAGGGAAAGGTCAAATCTGTGCAGTGCACTTCATTCTTAGATGAAAGAACAGTGCTAGATAAAATCTTGCATGACGAATCAGATATTGATGATGATGATGATGAGGAGGAGGAGTATGATGATGTTGATGATCAATCTGATGTGGATTTCCTAATGGGTGAATCTGCTAACAAGGGGAAGGGAAAATCTGTTGAAATATCTCAGAGTTTTTTGGCTAGTAAAAATTCTGAAGAGGAGGAGGAGAACACTAGGGATGTGCAGAAGGAAAAAAATTGTTTCGATTCGGTTTTCATTTCGCCATGACCCAAATTTGTTGCATTAGTTTCATAGGTGGGAAAACCAATTCATTGATTAGTTTTATTGGTTGTCCGTTTTCGAATTAAAGTCAATGGGGGAAGTATTTGCAGCCTATTTTTGGCTGCAGAATTGGGGTTTTCTTATCAATTCTGATGAAACTTCTGGGGAACAATCATCAGAATGAGAAAAAAGCTCCAAGGTACTTAGACTGTCGCAAAGTGGCACCAAATTGGCATGAATAGCCTAAGGCACTGTAAAGGGGCAAAGGGGTACCAGGAGTGGCAAGAGTACTTTAACAGAGGTGCAAAGCAGCAGCGGGAGTGTAAAAAAAAACACCGCAGCTTCAAAAGAGAGCACTGATAACAGATGCATGAGCCCTTGAAGGCAGGACAACATGCAAAGTGGCAAGACAAGTGGCATCAACATCCTACAGCACAATGAAGGGGGAACATAGCAAGCAGAGTGTCAGAAAAAACCACGAGGTGCCGATAAAATGACAAAGCAGCAGAAAGACTAGCACCAACACACTGAGGAACCATGATAGTGGCAAGAACAAAACAAGGAGTAGAGTGAGTCGTCTGGTGTATGGCAGCAAGGCAGAGTGGCAGAAAGTTGATAGGGGCAAGACAGGCTGCAGAGCAGAGATAGTCTGGTCCCTGTGGTTTTGATAGGGGCAATACAGGCTGGCCCCGGGGTGAGTTCCCTCTCCTTTGCGCAGGAAAGGGCTCCCTAGAATGGGTTTGTGACTAGAGTGGGGTGTTTCCGTTAGCGTCTAGTGAGCTCTCGCTAGTCTTTTAAAATCTGGTGGACTTAGCAGATATACAAACGAACATTTTCAAGGACGAGGCAGAGGAGATTTCCATGTGAACAGCGGTTCAACATGGGTCAGCAGGTGTTAAGAGATAGCTTGGCTACACCCGGGGTGAGTTCCCTTTCCTTTGCACAGGAAAGGGCTCCCTGAAATGGGTTGGCCCCTAGAGTGGAGCACAAGCCTTCAAGCGTGGTAAGTCGACATGGAGGAGGTTTCCATGTGAATAGCGGTTCTGGTTCAACATGGGTCAACAGGTGCTAAGAGATAGGCTGGCTACACCCGGGGTGAGTTCCCTTTCCTTTGCACAGGAAAGGGCTCCCTGAAATGGGTTGGCCCCTAGAGTGGAGCACAAGCCTTCAAGCGTGGTAAGTCGACATGGAGGAGGTTTCCATGTGAATAGCGGTTCTGGTTCAACATGGGTCAAACAGGTGCTAAGAGATAGGCTGGCTACACCCGGGGTGAGTTCCCTTTCCTTTGCACAGGAAAGGGCTCCCTGAAATGGGTTGGCCCCTAGAGTGGAGCACAAACCTTCAAGCGTGGCGAGTCGACATGGAGGAGGTTTCCATGTGAATAGCGGTTCTGGTTCAACATGGGTCAACAGGTGCTAAGAGATAGGCTGGCTACACCCGGGGTGAGTTCCCTCTCATTTGTGCAGGAAAGGGCTCCCTGAAATGGGTTGGCCCCTAGAGTGTGGTGGCTCCATTGGCGTCTAGTGATTACCCAGAAGCTATTTGTTATGGTCGCCGGCCGCGGTGGTCCGCGGTCAGGACCGACTGTCATGGCCGCCGGTCGTGGCAGCCCGCGACCAGGGCAAAAGCCTACCCACAGGGTCGGGCGTTTCCCAGGCTCCAGCGGGCGCGGACGGTCCTCTCCCATGCTTCTCTCATGGCTATTTCCGCTGACGGCGGCCGGCCGCATGGCTCCTCTCTTGCCAGGTTGACTCCGCCCTCCTCTGGGACTCACTAGGGCCGCGCGCATGGCTGCAGGCTAAAATTAAAGGAACCACGACAGGATGTTGTCATGGTTCCTCCCTTGGACTCCTCCCTGTATTTTTTGTATTTAAAGCAAGGTCTGCTCCTTAGACCTTGCCTTGGTATTGAGGCTTCCTGTTTGGTCAAGTTCTGAGCTCAGAGTTCCTTGGTTCCTCCGACCAAGCCTGTTCTTGTTTGTTTGTTCCCACTTCTGCTCTTCTCCCTCCTTGGCTTGTGGCATTGACTCTGGACCGGATTCAGACCTCTCTCCTGGCATTGACTCTGGACCGGCTTCTGACCTCTCTCCTGGTGTTGCGTTCATGCCTGTTCTCGCCCTCACTCCACCCTCTCTACCTTTGTGGCAACTCCCTTCAGGTCTGACGGACAGATGCTTCTGCGGCTTCTCCTCGCTGCTTCTCCCCGGAATCCCCGGGCTGGCCTGACGCTGCGGATCTACCACGTTCCTGCTGAAGTAAGGGCGCGCGCGCATGCTCCAGAGTTTGTACGGCAAGGGCGCGAACCTCGGGGGCGTCCCCCTGTAGTGACGTCATCCGCTTCCAACTTAAAAGGTCTTTGCTTGCAACTATGAATCGAGTTAGCAAGGGGAATTCTTTATCACTGCTCTGCCTCCATGAACTTACTAGAGATGTGAATCGTGTCCTCGATCGTCTTAACGATCGATTTCGGCTGGGAGGGGGAGGGAATCGTATTGTTGCCGTTTGGGTGTGTAAACTATCGTGAAAAATCGTTAAAATCGTGAGCCGGCACACTAAACCCCCCTAAACCCCACCCCGACCATTTAAATTAAATCCCCCACCCTCCCGAACCCCCCCCCCCCAAATGCTTTAAATTACCTGGGGATCCGGCGGTGGTCCAGAACGGCGGCGGTCCGGAACGGCCCCCTCAATAGAATCGTGTTGTCTTCAGCCGGCGCCATTTTTCAAAATGGCCGCCGCAAAATGGCGGCGGCCATAGACAAAAACGATTCGACGGAGGTCGTTCCGGACCCCCGCTGGACTTTTGGCAAGTCTTGTGGGGGTCAGGAGGCCCCCCCAAGCTGGCCAAAAGTTTCCTGGGAGTCCAGCGGGGTTCCGGGAGCGATTTCTTGCCGCGAATCTTTTTCGTATGGAAAATGGCGCCGGCAGGAGATCGAGTGCAGGAGGTTGTTCAGTGGCGGTCCGGAACCCCCGCTGAAAGACCTCCTGCAGTCGATCTCCTGCCGGCGCCATTTTCCATACGAAAACGATTTGCGGCAAGAAATCGCTCCCGGAACCCCGCTGGACTCCCAGGAAACTTTTGGCCAGCTTGGGGGGGCCTCCTGACCCCCACAAGACTTGCCAAAAGTCCAGCAGGGGTCCGGAACGACCTCCTCCGTCGAATCGTTTTTGTCTATGGCCGCCGCCATTTTGCGGCGGCCATTTTGAAAAATGGCGCCGGCTGAAGACAACACGATTCTATTGAGGGGGCCGTTCCGGACCGCTGCCGTTCTGGACCACCGCCGGATCCCCAGGTAATTTAAAGCATTGGGGGGGGGGGGGTTCGGGGGGGGGGGGGATTTAATTTAAAGGGTCGGGGGTGGGTTTTAGGGGGTTTTAGTGTGCCGGTTTTCCTGCCCTCCCCCTTCCCCCGATTTACGATTTTTAAACGATAAATCGGGGGAATTGGTATTGTATCGTGGCCCTAACGATTTTTTGACGATTTAAAATATATCGGACGATATTTTAAATCGTCAAAAAACGATTCACATCCCTAGAACTTACCTAGGGGTACCCGCTCCTCGGGGGCCCTGCTCTCTCTTATTGATTTCAGATTGCTAAGACGGGATCCGGTACTCGCTTCTCAAGGGCTTACGTCCCTGAATGCTCAGAAGACTCCTTACTGCCTGTAAGCGATCACAGACGTGAACATTGTGAGTTCTATTACAGATAGGAACCGGTACTCGCTCCACGAGGGCCTATGTTCCTAATCCCTGAAGACTCCCTTCTGTCTAAGACGTTATCGCAGGTACGGAGATCATGAATTATTATTGCAAATTGCAGATAGGAACCGGTACTCGCTCCACGAGGGCCCATGTTCCTAAAACCCTCCAAAGACTCTCTTCTCTTCCAGAAGCCATCTCATACACAGATATTGTGAATTCTTATTCCAAACTGCATATAGGAATCAGTACTCGCCTACGGCTCCTGTTCCTGAATAAACTAAAGACTCTTTGTTGCATAAGAAGCCATTACAGATATCTACAATTGTGAGTGTACCATCTACTACTGGTAATGTATCCAGCATACCCTATCTACTCACTATCTATAGTCACTCTCTCTACAGCTCAACAACCCAGAGAGCACAGTTCCAATATCTGAAGGACTTCAGCCCTGCCGAGCACATCAGCTCACTACTGCAACCTCTGGTGGTTCTACTTCCTGTCTAATAAAGAACTATCTGTGTTTGTCTCCATACTCCAGCCTAGCCGGTGGTCCCTCTCAGAATATCCTCCTGGGGGCGCTGTCATCTGTGATCGGCCCAGGGATTCACCAATTTCCATAAAGTGTTTATTCCTTACACTACTAGAGCGGTATCATACAGACTGCCACTCCGTGGGAGTCAACCCACAACAGATCATTAACTCTGCCTACGGAGTATTCCATATTGTTAGCTCATCCCCCTGGGGGAACAGCATTGAACAGATAGCTAACTCCTAGCATCAGATCCTGAACAGATTGCCAACTCTGCCCCCCTGGCGGGGTGATCTCTAACAGATTGCTAACTCCGCCTCCCTGGAGGGTGCTCCATAACAGATTGCTAACTCCTCCCCGCTGGAGGAGCAGATCTATAACAGATTGCTAACTCCTCCTTCAACGGGAGTCTCCAGCAGACAGATTAGAACACCTGGCATTGACTCTGGACCGGCTTCTGACCATTCACCCATTTGGACTACAGGACCTGCTTTCAACCACTCTTCGGCTGTCACTACTGGATGGACTTATGACCTGCTGGAGGTGCCAGCGGTCTGGAGACCATGTCCTGCAGAAGGCACCTGCATCCAGACCAACTCTCTGTCCTCTATGATTCACCTAAGTCCACACAGTCCTGGTCCCTATGGGCTCCTCCTTGGGGGAACAAGGACTTCCAGTGGTGAAGCATCTCTTCAACTTCTGCAGTATCAGGCATCGCTTTCTGATGAGAGGGTCTATGAGGGTTCACTTTCTCTGAAGTAGCCCTTACCCTTCCTCGGACTAAGGGTCCACTTCCAGGTTCATAACACTATTAACTGTACTTATGCACTTCAGCTGATGACAAATGAGCTCTCAGAAATAAGAAAACGGCTACTCAAGTCCAAATCTACAATATCAACCTATGTTGACTTTGTAGTTTACACAGTGCCTTTATAAACTATGGGAACACAGAGGATGAACTAGAGTACAGCTACCACCAGTTTCTATAGTACTAGAAACATTAATGTTGGCACATAAGAAACATCAATTGAAAATGACCCTTATTATTATTATTATTATTATTATTATTTAACATTTTTCTATACCGAACTTCATGACAAGCTTCATATCAGGCCGGTTTACATCAAACTTAGGGGTTAACTTAACAAAACCATATAACAAGAAGGCCGAGGCGCAGATATAAATAACATGGAGAATAAACTTGGGGGCTAGAGTAGCCAGGAAACAAAGGACAGAAAAAACTGGAGAATGAACACGAATGAATATACAATGGCTGGGTCGGACATTTAGTCTGAGCTATATGATGAAAACTGTTGCACTGTTAGGTTTCGGGGAAGGCTTGGACGAAAAGCCAAGTCTTGATTTTTTTTCGGAAGGTAGTCAGGCAGGGTTCCAGTCTTAGGTCAGTCGGCAGGTTGTTCCAGATGATGGGGCCAACTGTGGAGAATGCTCGTTCTTTCGTGGAGGTTAGACGGGTGGATTTATTTGGGGGAACTTGAAGGGTTCCTTTGTGTGCTGCTCTGATGGGTCTTGCAGATGTGTATAGTTTGAGAGGGAACCGAAGGTCTAAAGGAAGTTGGTTGTGTATGGATTTGTGGATAATGGTGAGTGCTTTGTGCAAAATTCTGTATTTAATAGGTAACCAGTGTAAATTTCTAAGTATAGGGGTGATGTGAGTTCTCCGGTTAGTGTTGGTTAATATCCTGGCTGCTGAGTTCTGGAGCATCTGTAGTGGTCTAGTGGCAGAGATCGGGAGTCCTAAGAGGAGAGTGTTGCAGTAGTCGGTTTTGGAAAATATTGTTGACTGGATTATGAAGGTCATGAAAACTATTGAGCATATGAAATATCCAAGCTCCAAGCTGGACATACAGGCAAAGCATTAGAGTACAGGCCCTTGTAGGGACATAAGGCCTGGACGGACAGGCACAGCATTAGAGGTCAAGCCCTTATAGGGACGTAAGGCCTGGATGGACAGGCACAGCATTAGAGGTCAAGCCCTTGCAGGGATATAAGGCCTGGAAGGACAGGCACAGCATTAGAGGTCAAGACCTTGTAGGTACATAAGGCCTGGATGGACAGGTACAGCATTACAGGTCAAGCCCTTGTAGGGACATAAAGCCTGGATGGACAAGCACAGCATTAGTGGTCAAGCCCTTACAGGAATGTAAAGCCTGGACGAACAGGCACTGCATTAGAGGTTAAGCCCTTGTAGTGACATAAGGCCTGGATGGACAGGCACATCGATAGAGGTCAAGCCCTTGTAGGGACGTAAGGCAAGGACAGACAGGCACAGTATTAAAGGTCAAGCCATTGTAGGGACGTAAGGCCTGGATGGACAGGCACAGCGATAGAGATCAAGGCCTTGTAGGGACGTAAAGCTTGGATGGACAGGCACTGCATTAGAGGTCAAGCCCTTGTAGTGACATAAGGCCTGGATGGACAGGCACATCGATAGAGGTCAAGCCCTTGTAGGGACGTAAGGCATGGACAGACAGGCACAGTATTAGAGGTCAAGCCCTTATAGGGATGTAAGGCCTGGATGGACAGGCACAGCGATAGAGATCAAGCCCTTGTAGGGACGTAAAGCCTGGATGGACAGGCACAGCATTAGAGGTCAACACTTGTAGGGATATAAGGCCTGGACAGACAGGCACAGTGTTAGAGGTCAAGCCCTTCTAAATACCCAGAAGCTTTTAACTGTAATTATGCACTTCAGCTGATGACAAAGGAACATGAAGAGCTGTCAGAAATAAGAAAATCGCTACTCAAGTCTAAATCTACAATATCAACCTATGTTGACTTTGTAGTTTACACAGTACCTCTGTAAACTATGGAACACAGAGGATGAACTAAGGTGCAACTACCACCAGTTTTCTATAGTACTAGAAACATTAATGTTGGCACCTAAGAAAGATTTAGGGAAAATGGCCCATATTATGAAGGTCATGAAAACTATTGAGCATATGAAATATGCAAGCTCCAAACATCTGAAGTCAGCTTTTTATGTTCTTACATTCCTAACATTGCAAAACAGAAAAAAGAATATTCTGGAAAGAAGTGATGCACAAATACATGAAACTGAAATTTGAAATACTAGAAGTAAACTCAGACAGGCACAGCATTTGAGGTCAGGCCCTTGTAGGGACGTACGGCCTGGACAGTTGACATGATAGATATCGCTGAGCCACTTTGGCTAGGTGTGGCCAGACAGTGGACTTGTGTGCCCAATATGCCAGCAGATCTGTCTGCATGTCCTCTGTGGCTCTGCGAGATACCGTGTCACTGACATTTGTGCTGGTGTCTCCTTTACTTGGGTGGGCTGAGAGTCACTCATGCCAGCTGCTTTCTCTCTAGCCCGTAGCAGAACAGATGATTCTTTAAGGGCAACATGGTATTGGTGTACTGAAATGGAGGAGGAGGAAGTACTAGCTGTCACTGACAGTGCTGCTCCTGCTTGGGCTAGCACAACTCTCTGAAGTGCCTGCTGTTTCCTCCTCTGCTTCATGCCTAATCTGTCTCTGCCTATGGCATTCCTGTTCATGGACTTTTATTAACAGCAGGTCCTTCACAAATGTGAGATAATTGGACTGTAGGGTGAGTTTCCCTTTCACACGGGGATCACAGACTGTGGCGAGCATGTATGTCTGCCAACCCCTTGTAGGACACTAGCTGATTAAATAGTAAATTCATCTGTAAATTTAAAATACTCTCATTCCAACTCCCTTAGTATCCTAAACTTAACTAGGAACTCAAAAAACTAAGATGAAGGCAGCAGTCCAGCAGCAAGAGAGGGTCTTTCCAGTCTTTTGCATTGAGTGTCACATGTATGAATTTGTACCTGCCGGTGAGAGATTGGAGGAGCTGAGGCAGACAGAGAGGTACATTGATGACACCTTCAGGGACATAGTAGCCAAATCCCAAATCCAGTCTGGCAGCCCCAGTGCTGCCTTGGATCAGAAAGGTCTTCCAGTAGGAGAACATCACCCTGATGTAGCAGGAAGTGATATAATAGCAAGGGCATGCTCTCCAGGTGATATATTGTCCTCTCACACTGAGGACAAGTCTCCCAGGGCTACTGCCCAGGAGGGAAGGGTTAGGCCAGCCATCATAGTTGGTTATTT
Organism: Rhinatrema bivittatum; assembly: GCF_901001135.1. Taxonomy (NCBI): domain Eukaryota; kingdom Metazoa; phylum Chordata; class Amphibia; order Gymnophiona; family Rhinatrematidae; genus Rhinatrema; species Rhinatrema bivittatum. The sequence continues at coordinate 43,910 of NW_021821221.1, forward strand.
GATTATTAGAAATGTAGATAGCAGGGTGGCTGGTGGACGTGAGGACCGCCTGGTAACTTGCCTGCCTGGTGCGAAGATGGCAGACCTCACGTGTCACCTAGATAGGATTATAGACAGTGCTGGGGAGGAGCCGGCGGTCGTGGTACATGTGGGCACCAATGGCATAGGAAAATGTGGGAAAGAGAGATTCTGGAAGCCAAATTTAGGATTTTAGGTAGGAAGCTGAAATCCAGAACCTCCAGGGTGGCATTCTCTGAAATGCTTCTTGCTCCAGGTGCAGGTCCCCAGAGACAGGCAGTGCTCCAGAGTTTCAATGCGTGGATGAGACGATGGTGCAGAGAAGAGGGATTCAGCTTTGTAAGGAACTGGGGAAAGCTTTGTGGAAAGGGGAGACTTTTCCGAAAGGTTGGGCTCCACCTTAATCAAAGTGGAACCAAGCTGCTGGCACTAATTTTCAAAAGGAGATAGAGCAGCTTTTAAACTAGAACAAGGAAGAAAGCCAACATTCACTAATCACCACCGCCGGACCTAAACTCTGGAACTCTCTCCCTCCTGACCTGAGATTGGAACAATCGACACCCACCTTTAAAAAGAGACTCAAGACATGGTTGTTTAATCAAGCATTCTCCTAATCCCATTAAATATTCTGAACTTTTCAACAATCGACCTCAGGCCCGACACAGTCAATTCCGAAAATATATTCTCCTATTTTATATTGTATTTAAATTGTACTCTCCTTGCTCCGTTGAAGTTATTTATTGCTCTCATTAAGTTGTTTTATTTATTTCCAAGTTCAATCTTCCCTGTTCTCTATAAGACATTATTCTATATGCTGTCAATTTTATTGTTATAATGTAAACCGAATTGATTAGTAACTTTGTTACTAGAACTTCGGTATATAAAACTGTTAAATAAATAAATAAATAAATAAATAAATAATCAGTGCATGGTTCAGAGAAATGTATCCTTGAAGGTAACTATTGAAACAGGAGAGTTAACGCATCCCAACAGAGAGGTTCCATTAAAAGCAAACATTGTCCATGTGCCTATATGTAAAAAATCACCCAAGCTAATGATTTCTGAATTATCCCTAACAACTGAAAAGCAGGTTGTTAATACAAACAAAAAACACACTTTGAAATGTCTGTATGCCAATGACAGAAGTCTAAGAAGGAAGATGGGAGAGTTAGAGTGTATAGGAGTAAATGATGAGATTGACATAGTTGGCATCACAGAGACTTGGTGGAAGAAGGATAGACAATGGGACAGTGCTATATCAGGGTACAAATTATATCACAATGATAGGGAGGATCAACTAGGTAGGGATGTGGCACTTTATGTCCGGGAGGGTATAGAGTCCAACAGGATAAAGATCATACAAGAGACTAAATGCTCAGTAGAATCTATACGGGTAGAAATCCCATGTGTGTTGGGTAAGAGTATAGTGATAGGAGTATACTACCATCCACCTGGACAAAATGGTCAGACAGATGATGAAATGCTAAGAGAAATCAAGGAAGCTAACCAATTTGGCATTGAAATAATAATGGGAGATTTCAATTACCCCAATATTGACTGGGTAAATGTAACATCAGGACTTGCTAGTAGGGATGTGAATCGTGTGCCCTATCGTCTTAACGATCAAAATCGTCTGGCAGGAGAAGAAAATCGTGTTTGGCACGATGTTTTAGTTAAAAAATCGTTAAAAATCATTTTTTCCGATTAGTGCGCACTAACGGGAGTTAGTGTGCACTAACAGAAAATGATACAATTTGACACTTTTCAGGTCAGTTAAGGTCAGTTTAGGAATGAATATGTATTCCTATTGGCTGCCCTCTTATTTATTCATGTTACCAAGATTCCCACTGACAGTATATGGGGGATGGGAAATGGAAACAGTTGGTAGCTTGACAAAAAAAGTAATGTGATCAGTCAATGTGACTAGAACTTGTGCCCTAACCCTGATACCAGGGGTGTTGTGATCTTCCTGCACACAGTGCCTTTTCCACAAGCTGGAGTCAATGTGTGCAGGAAAGAAGACCTGCCTTTTCCCCAGCTGGAGACAGTGTGTGCAGTAAAGGAGATCTGCCTTGTCCACAAGCTGGAGTCAATGTGTGCAGGAAAGGAGACCTGCCTTTTCCCCAAGCTGGAGTCAATGTGCTGTAAAGGAGACCTGTCTTATCCCCAGGCTGGAGTCAGTGTGTACAGAAAAGAGGACCTGCCTTTTCCCCAAGCTGGAATCAATGTGTGCAGTAAAGGATACCTGCCTTTTCCCCAAGCTGGAATCAATGTGTGCAGTAAAGGAGACCTGCCTTTTCTATAAGCTGGAGTCAATGTGAGGAGTAAAGGAGACCTGCCTTTTCCACAGCTGGAGTCAGTGTGTGCAGTAAAGGAGACCTGCCTTGTCCCCAAGCTGGAGTCAGTGTGTGCAGTAAAGGAGATCTACCTTGTCCCCAAGCTGGAGTCAGTGTGTGCAGTAAAGTAGACCTGCCTTTTCCACAAGCTGGAGTCAATGTGTGCAGTAAAGGAGACCTGCCTTTTCCACATGCTGGAGTCAATGTGTGCAGTAAAGGACTTTTCTTCTTTGCCTTTGCAACAGACTCTCTCTGTTGTGCCTGGACTGTGCTTCCTGTGCCTTGGCTCAGTGTCTACATGCCTCCAGTGTCTTCATGTTCCTGTGCTTTAGTGTCCTTAATCCCTCTGATCTTCACCTCCGAAGTTTCCTGCCCTTCACCGTGGATCCTACTGTTCCTGTGCCATCTGTTTGTCTCCTCAGGTGGTACCTTCGGACTGTCTCTGGTACTGACCTTGGCCTGCTTCTTGATCTCTCTATAGCAGACGCCTGGACTTCATTATCTTTTCCTGCCTGCTCCGGATCTAACGCCTGAACTTAACGTCGTCTCTTCGTTGCCTGACTTGGACCTTCTGCCTGGACTTTACACCATCTCTTCTGAAGGTCGGTTCCTGTCTCGCTGGGTGAACATGCTGTGTACCTGCTCCTAAGGGGCTCTCCCACATTCATAGGCTATCCGTTCCTCGGAGGGCCGTCCTGCCTGATTCCATGGAACCAGTCCTTGTGAGTCGTCCTCCTCACCTATGCCACCTCCCGGAGACGAGTCCCACTGAGGGGATCCTTTGGCGGTCTTCTCCTCTTGCTCCAGCTCAAGGGTCCACATCTTTAGCAACTTGTGTCCAGAGGTTCAGAAGTTACTTCTTACTTCAGATCCATGGCACCTTTAGAGTACCTCCCACTCCTCACATCAATATTCAGATGATATCAAAGGGGTTAACACTGGGTGGGTGCCACTGGTCTTCGGTAAACTCCAGACGCCTTTCCTCCTTGCCACAAAATTTGAATTACATAATCAGGCGTAAATGGTGAATAGACTAAACCTTGGGGATCAGCTACTGTATCCAGCACAGTCCACCTCAAATGTCTTGGTTGTTTATCTTGTAAGTTGTATTATGTGTGTTTTATTGTGCAACTCACCTGAAAGGCCTGGTTGAAGTAGGGAAAGTGTTTAATAAGTAAATGACCAGCCTCAGGAAGAAGGAGGCCCAGAACAGGAGGAGAAAGCTCCAGGAACTACGCCACAACTCTATGCTTGACTATTGCTTGTTACACCCGTTGGTCACAGATGGCTGCAACCTTTGATGCTCTCCTTTTTTCTCCCTGTCTCATCAACCCTGGGACAAATGACGGCGTCCGCCAGCCAACACCAGCCTCCCCAGCGTCTCCAGAACAGCATGGATGTTGACGACTGCCATCTTGAACCTGGTATTACCTAGGACGCGCACATGCACACAAGGACCTCATAAGTACATGTCATGATGGGAACCTCAGGGGCGTCCCCTCCCGATGACATCAGTCATCCTCTGTACTTAAACTGATCGGCCCTTGGCTAAGATGAGTTAGCAAGGAGTTCCTACTTGCCTAATTCCACTCTACCTTGGACTTCCTGTTCCTACGTGGATCTATGACGCTGAGTACCCACTTCTCGGGGGCTCACTTGCACTCTTGGCTATCCGCTTTTCGGAGGGCCTTTCTGCTAGTGTCTCTACCAACCCACTGTCTTGGAGCTATCTGGAACTTCCATCTGAGAGTACTACTCAAATTCTACTTCTTCGCTTGCTGAGTCCGCCTGCGGTGTACCCTGTCCCTCGGGCCACTACCGCTTGCCTCAGCTACCTTCCTAATCATCCTGTGCAGCAAGAACCTAAGAACATAAGAACATGCCATATTGGGTCAGACCAAGGGTCCACCAAGCCCAGCATTCTGTTTCCAACAGTGGCCAATCCAGGCCATAAGAACCTGGCAAATACCCAAAAACTAGGTCTATTCCATGTTACTGTTGCTAGTAATAGCAGTGGCTATTTTCTAAGACAACTTAATTAATAGCAGACTTCTCCTCCAAGAACTTATCCAATCCTTTTTTAAATACAGCTATACTAACTGCACTAACCACATCCTCTGGCAACAAATTCCAGAGTTTAATTGTGTATTGAGTGAAATAGAACTTTCTCCGATTAGTTTTAAATGTACCACATGCTAATTTCATGGAGTGCCCCCTAGTCTTTCTATTATCTAACCTGCCGCTCGCTACAGCTTCCTTGGGCTGCCTTGCCTCAGTCATCTACCAGCTCAGATCCTCAGCATATCCCGCGCTGCGGGCCACTACCAGATCTACAACCTGAGGTACACCATCGCATGTGAGAACATCCTGGAATATCCCACTCCGCGGGCCACCACCAGACCTCCATCATCAGCGGCATACTCTGGGGTATTCCCCCACTGCTCAGAACTGTGTCTTCTCCGCTGTCCTGCTCTGCGGGCCCAGCCTCTTTCTCTATAATAAAGTCTGTCTCCAACAGTGTCCTGTGCAATCGAGTGAGGATCCTTCCTGTGATCGGAGTCAGCTCTCACCTCGGCCCAGGGTTCACATTCATATAAAACTATAACATTGCTGTGGCACTGCTGAGGTAAGCAGGCTTTTGCTGCTTTTTCTGTTTATGTAAAAAATAAAAGTGCATTTTCTGTTGAAAGCCAGACTCCAGGTGATTTCTGTCCTCTGGCATCGATCCCTAAAGCCAAGGACCACCCCATGCTAATGCAGTAAGCAGGAACTAGAGATGTGATTAAGGTTCGGCCTTCATTATTGGTCCGCCGCAGGAAAGTTCGTTTTCCTGCGGCGGACTCAACAGGCAGATTTTTTTTGGCCGCCCCGAATTTCGGGGTTAGTGCGCACTATTCTCGAAAAATAAATTTTCCCCAAATTTTGGGAAAATCTGTTTCATTTTTTGGGGTGGCCGAACCAGGACAAATTAGGCAATTTCATTGAAATTGCCTAATTCGTTCTGGATGAATGCACATCCCTAGCAGGAACAGCATTAATTTACTTTAGCATAGAACATATCTAAATGATGGACTGACCATAGGAGGGTTTCTTGATAATGATTTAAAGTTATGAGCCAGGTCAACTGCTCTGTACTATTTGTTTGATTTTTCATTTATAATTTATGTATGTTTTACATTTTCTGCCCTGAATGTAGCACATGTTTTTTAAATAAATATAAAAAAATAAAATATAGGTAGTGCCACTTTGCATGGAGCTGTGGAGATCTAATTATTGGGTGCCTGACTCTGATTCCTTTGTGTCTGTGATGATGTTTAGGCCACTTGGCAATGTGAGCTCATAGTAGTGGGAAAAGTGATAAAATGGTGAAGGTGCTGAGAGTCCCATCAGACAGCAGGACTAAACAATGAGTTGTCCTGTGCTTGAAGTTTGAAGCCTGCCTCTTGGGAAGCCTGACAATGTCCATGTGTATTTACCACCATTCCCCTTAAGGCCTGCTTATCGGCACAGTGTGAATTCCCTCAGTATGGTTGGAGAGAGAGCCTTCCTGCAGATGTGAAACATCTGGATGGACATTAGTGGCTCCAACAAGCAAGCTGCACATAGGTAGACAATGGTGAAACTCCCAAATGTGACCGAGATGTGCTTACAGCTGCTGCAGCCAGTCCCCCTTCAGTTGCCAGACCTCCTGGGTCTTCTCCTCCAGGTCCTCTATCTGGTTAGATATTGAATTAGATGAGACAGGGCACAGCACATAAGAAACATTCACTATTGCACATTGCCTTTGCTTCCGCCTAAACCTAGATCCCCATCACTATGGATCGTTCCTGGCCTTTTAGGCATCCATGGATCCCGTGTGCTTCTCACCTTCCTTTTAGAATTGACTTTGCATTTTCAAGTGAAGCTTTTCCCTTGGGATCCCATTCCGTACAGTCACCACCTTTGGTTTGCTGTAGTGCCATAGTTACACTGTAAATGCAGGCAGAAAAGCACCTTATTGCTCCTACAGTTTGTGCACCTGAACTGCTCCCACTGCTCTGGGTATTGCCCAGCTGCCTGGCAGCGGGTGAGCATTTTCCACAAAGCTCCTTAACCCTGCTAACCTTGTTCTCTCCCTTCATGTTGAGAGGAAGAGCCCCCAAGCTGATCACTAATTCTGCCCCCAGCACCCGCCTTTCCCTTCCCTATAAAGTACTTCCTGTATCTACTTCCCTGTATTCACTTATCTCTTGGGGGTGTGAGGATCTGGGATTGTAGGTCCTCCTGAGTGCCTGTCAGGCTCAGGACTTTCCTCTGAATCACACGGATGGGGAATAAAACTTGCCCTCGTGCCTCAGGATGAGTATTGCGAGCCTGCTTTCTTCCCCACTTCTGAGGTTTGGCTTTCAGGACTGGCTCGCCATTTTCCTGATTTCTCTACACCTGCAGAAGTGGAAACAGTGGATGTGGAGTGGATGTGCAAGCTTTTTGCTGTGTGTGGAAAGTATTGACATTCAGAACTTTTTACCACATTTAAAAAGCCTATGCGTACCTTTGAGCAGCTTGCCTGAGTGTGGGGGCAGACGTACACATACAGAGGGCCTGCCTTGTGTGCGTAGCTGCTCGCTTTCTCACGCTGTTGAAATTACCCTCTGACAATGCTTGCATTTATTTACTTGAATAGTTTTATATACCGTCGGAAATGCCATCACAATAGTTTACGTTATAAAACAATAAAAATATACAGGGTACATAAAATAAGAAATTACAATTTACATAATAAGAGAATACTCAATGCAATAAAAGAATAAAAGAAAAGAAAGCATAAATCAGAAAGGTGAAAAAAGCCTTGGAGGTGCAGCACTCTCGTTTGCTATAGATCTCAGGAGCAGTAAGAACTGGCAAGAAGCTTAATCTGCATCCTGGGAAGCCTTCGTGAACAGCCATGCAGTTACATTTTTTCACAATAATTTTAAAACGGGTTGTAAACGTAGTTCGGATGGAAGAGGGTTTCAAATTTTAGGGCCAGCGAGAGAGAGATCTCTTGCTCTGTCCTGCCTAAGGTGAGCTGATCGGACTGAGGGAATTTCTAAGAGGCCTTTCCTTGCAGATCTGAGCTTTCGCTGAGGAATGTGTAAGCGAAGGGCGAATTTTCTGCACCTCGCAGGCTGTTATGAAATTATTCTCAGAATGTCTAGGCTGACAGGCAAGGATGACCAGGAAATAAATTAGAAATGTTCAGCTCACAGGGAATCTCAACAAAATGTCTGCCATTTCTAAATATGACAAGGCCACATTTCTTACATGTTCAGCGATGATGCAGACCAGCAGGGGTTTGCAGACTGAAAAATTGCATTGGAGAATATTTGTGGGAGGCAGAGAGAGGCAAGGGCGAGCGCATTTGAGTGACTTAAAGAATCCAGTTCAAGGGGTCAGCAAATGCAGTTTTCAGGGATAAGGACTTTCACATTGTTATTCCAGCATTTATTTTAACTTCCATTGATTCTGCATCTCCCTATATGCAGGTCTGAAATATCCTCTCTTAAAGCCCTACGGTTTCTACAGACTGCAGCGGCACGCAGATCACGTCAGGTCCAGTTACCGCACTGGTTTTTGCACTTTCAGCTAATGACGCTGCTTTACCAGGCTCTCCGGGGAGAAGGTCCATCTTTTTGGCTGACTCATTAACACTTTATATCTCTTCTCCTATACTGCTCTGCAGATCAAGAGCTGCTACGTGTTCCAGCTTTCAAGGTAATGCATCTTCAGTCCTCAAGGAGCCAGGCCTTTTCTCTTATTGGCCCTTCATTTAGGGATGCTCTGCCTCAGGAGCTCCGTGACATTTCAGACTACAAACTTTTCCAGAAAAATGTAAAAGATCACTTACTGCACCTCACATTCTCTTAATCCGCAGGAGCCCTTCCCTGCCTTTTAACATGCACTGCTGTATGTTTTCTTATGTCTTAGTACTTCCTCACTGCTCATTCATGTCTGTGTTTACAATGTAAGCCACTCAGCACGGCTTCTCCAGTACAAGCAGAATATAAAACTTTTACATACATTAAAACAAAGAAATAAGGGTGGGAGGGAGACTGCCAGGTGGACAATCCAGATGAGAATCAGATCATGGCTGAAACAGAGAAGGGGAGGAGCTGCTGATATTAGTTCTGAGTGTAATCGAAGGAGGAATATGTTATTGATCGATCTTCAATAATAGAACACCAATCAGGTATTCCCATTTTTGGAGAATGGGGAAAAGCCTGATAATTCATGTACTAAGGCTGAAGGTATTGTCTTATGCACTGTGACCTTGCCTGTGTCCTGCAAGGAATCAGATTTCTCGTAGATTCTGATCTCAGAAGTTCACTGCCCTCTAGACCAAATGCACAATGCGGCTGATTAGTGTTATTAATCCTCTCACCAAGCATTACAGTCAAATTAATATTTGTCTCTCTGTTATTGAAAGCTTTACTTTTGTACCCTTATATCTTAAAACAACCTATATTTAATATTAAGTGCACGGACGAGAAGCAGCTATCCCTCGAGGCTCAGCCTGTATGCAGCAGGTCCCCATAAGGAGCACATGGGGTCCTCTCAGATGTTGGATCCCAGCTACAAATAGAGGCTTCACCTCATCAGCAGTGTTTTGTGTCTTTGCTCAGTCTCCTTTGTGTCCAGGAAGATGTCCACAGGTGAACTTTAGTACATATAAATATATTTTTTGTGCCCATCATTCAAAAATACAATTGGACGTGATCAACAAAACCCATAAAACTGCCCTCAGCATTCTCATGAATTGTGTGCAGGAAGGGCAGGCATTACCCCAGGATAAGCTGTTTCACGGCTGTAAGGATGGGAGCTCATCGGCTTCTGATTTTATTGCTGCTTTATAATGTCCCAGGGAAGACTGCTAAGCGCCAGTGTGCAAAAGTGCCTGCAATCGACAACACAAGATATCAAGGATACTACAAGGCTGGTGATTTCATAATTGGGGGAATCACAAATATGTTCTCCTATGAAATACGAACATTTGATGCATCCTTCACAAGACTGCCCAATTGGGTAGTAGCGTACTGGTAAGTACCATCATTGCTTCTCTCCTCTCTGAGACTTGCTTTTAAGTTTTATTTTAGGTGGACATTTGCATGAATTGTAGATGTAACTGAAGGGATCTTTAGATGTAGATGGGAGGGGTCTTCTAACAATACAACATTTTCCTGCCACTATTATTCTGATATTATTGCTTTAATAAAAATCTGAGGGCTCATTGTCCCCAGAGGCTGCTAATAAGTCACTTGCTATTAAAAGACATTTACTGAGAAGGTAAAGAGATGGGGAAATGCACCAAGGGAATTCTTAGAGGTCAATATTTAAAAGAGATTATGTGGTAACTTTTTGAGTTTCATATTTCCCACCCTGCCTAGCAGATAAATCTTATCCAGGTAAATAATAACCTGCGTGGGGGGCATTTCGGGGCAGAGAGAAAACTTAGCCAGGTAAGTCTGCTCAGGTAGATGATTGTCCTTTTACTCTGTCAGCTTTACCTGGGTACCTCAGGTGGGTCTATTCAGTGGCTCCCTATCCTGCTAACTGCTGCTGAGTATCTGTGAAAAGTTATTTGGGTAACTTTACCTCTCAGCTCTCCACTGAATATGGACCTGGGAATAAACATGGAATAAGGATTTTTAGGCTGGTAATGTTTTATTATTTTTTCAGATCTTCTTAGCAATTCCATAGTCACTGAAATAAAGAAACACAGAAGAGGTCAGTAGTCAGGGGCTACTTGGTCCTTCCAGTCTGACCATTTGTGCGGTCATTGATTCTCCTGTGTTCTTCTTCCTCTCTCCCCACGATGCTGAAGTCCCTGTTTGAATTCTGGCTCTGATTTAGCAGCTACCTCCTCAGGCATCCTCCAACCTGTCTGTGAAAAAATACATTCTCAGTCTCCTTTTCTCTTGAACTCTCTCTGTTTTGCTTCATATAACACCTCCTTTCATTTTATGGAAAATGCTACCTACTTGTGTTTTATTGACGTTAGAAACCTGTTTCAGTGTTTGCCTTACATCTACCCTTTCCCTATTCTTTGTACCCCCATCATTACCTCTATCTTTGCTTATAGTAGTGAACTCTTTTGAATTTCATTTACGGTCCCTTGTCCATGACATGTTTTGTAGATGTGGTCTCCAGGAGAGCCAGCAGTATTACAGGAGGGGTTTCACCAGACTCCTGTGCAGACTCTATCGAGCTTAACACCTATTAATCACTCTCTTTCCAAATTCTGCCTGTTATTGATATTTTTTCTTTTCATCACACATTCTGCTCTTTTACATCAGAGTATATTTTAAATCCGGCACACGGGCACACATGTGCACTTTCATTGGCCTGCACCCAGGTACTCGGATAAAGGTGCATTTTAAAAGCCCGATGTACGCATCAATCAAGGGATGTGTGAATATGTCAGGCTGGCGTGCACCGAGTGGATTTTAAATGCCACCCAGATATGCACGTAAATACCACTGCATGCCCATCTCGTAACTTGTGAGAAAGGGGTGGGACATGGGCGAGACATGGGCACTCTAGGATCTTTACCTGAAATTTGTGCATAAACACTTAAGTGATCTGACGCACACTGGGTTCTCCAGCCTCAGAACTCTACTTCTGCTATGGATGATGTGGAAGTGATAAAATAAAATAATCTAGGCAGATCAGTGGGGTTTAAAGGGTCAGGGCTAACAGGGGGGAAGGAAGGCTATTAAACCACGGGGGTTTGGAAGACCTATTTCTTAACTGGCCAAACTGGGAATGAACTGGGAAAACTAGAAATGGCGTCGGCATGTGTCCCTTTTAAAATTCCCCCACGTACGCGGTAGAAGTGACTTTTGCTCACACAGGCCTGTGTCCACTTAACATTGGGTGCACTTGTGCAAGAGGCCAGGCTATTTTATAGCAACCTTATAAAATATCCGATAGGGAGGTGCAGGCAAAATGTTTTCGTTGCGTTTGTGATACGTTGTCATTGAGGGTCGATTCCGTTGAATATGGAAGTATGGAGAATTCCATAAGTTGTGGATCTGTCCCTACGTTTCCCAGTTCCCTAAATAAACATTTAAACCCCCACCCTCCTGACCCCCTCAAGACTTACCAAAAATCCCTGGTGGTCCAGAGGGGAGTCAGGAAGCCATCCCTGCACTCGTTTGCGATTTCCTCACGGCGCCGATAGCCTGTGTCACAGGGGCTGCCAGTGCTTTGGTCAGCCCCTGTCACATGGTCACCGGTGCCATCTTGTGCTCCTACCACGTGACAGATAGGTCAATTGGCAGGAGGTCGCTCCGGGACCCCCGTTGGACCCAACCGGAACTTTTGGCCAGCTTGGGGGGGCCTCCTGACCCCCCTCCTGACCCCCCCAAGCTGGCCAAAAGTTCTGGTTGGGTCCAACGGGGGTCCCGGAGCGACCTCCTGCCAATTGACCTATCTGTCACGTGGTAGGAGCACAAGATGGCGCCGGTGACCATGTGACAGGGGCTGACCAATGGCACCGGCAGCCCCTGTGACCACAGGCTATCGGCGCCGTGAGGAAACCGCAAACGAGTGCAGGGATGGCTTCCTGACTCCCCGCTGGACCACCAGGGAGTTTTGGTAAGTCTTGAGGGGGTCAGGAGGGTGGGGGTTTAAATGTTTATTTAGGTTCACCGTATTCAACAGAAATCTGTTGAATACGTTGGGAGTCGCGATGCGTTTCGGCTCCCAACGTATTTTTCGGATCGCTAAAAATAAGTTGTGGATTACAAATACGGTGAAAACGAATGCACACCCCTAATATCCGATGTCAACATCCACTTGAAATGAAAGTCCACAATTAAATGTAGAGAAGCCTCAGCCACTTGAGTCTCTAGAGTACATGAATACTCCATCCTCATGTTTTTGGATGATGGGGAATCCTTTTCTGCATATCTAAAAATTACTTCTGTCCTGAATAATTTTCCAAGATATTAATCAATAAATTTTACGTGCTTTCAGGCAGTAACTATTTGATCTCTTATTTATTTATTCCTGGCTGCTATCTTCTAATTAGTAGGACATACAAATATCTCATTACTCTAATACAAAAACCCCTCACATTTAATCTATTTAAAAGGTAATGTATATTCATGGAATGCTCATTATATGCTGCCAGATAACCAGAGGGTCGTATCATTTAGAGGGGAAAATTCAGTGTATCTGTCCAGCTAAGTTCAGGATTTAGCCAGAAATAACCAAAGTTTTGATTTTTCTGCCTCTAGTGATGGACAATTTTTAGCTGAGTAGACCATTAGCCAGCTGAAAATTTCCCAGATAAAAATGAGGCAGCATTGGAGAAGTCTGGGGATGGCTTACATTTCACCAGCTAGAGCTGATAGTCAGTGCTGTCCCAGATAAAGTCATCCAGGTAAGTCTGATCATGTCCTAGGGCTGTTCTAACATTAAATGCATCACTTTACTAGGGTAAGTTTGACTGTAGCCAGGTGAATTCAGCAGAATGCAGATGAAGCTATGTTCAACTTAATATCTGAGTAAAATTGGTCAGTTAACATTTCATGGATAAGAACCCTGCTCCCCAAAATCTTATTCTATGAATTCTTAGTGATTACAAGCAGCTGTTTGAGCTCTTAATTTATTGTTTGCTTGTTTTGTTTTTTATTTATTTAAAATATTTTTATATTTTGTTTCTTCCATCAATGTGGATTTGAAAGGGCACATTCATAAAATCAACAAAAAATACATTAAAATGTATAACTTGTATATAAAACAGACACATACATTTGACAACAGAACATCATCAATATGAACATAATACACAATATAATTACTTAAGAGCCTCCTTAAAATATAGCGCCTTCGGTTGTTTCTTAAAATATTTTACATCCTTCTCCTACCTCATATGAACTGCAACTCATTCCAAAAAACCGGGGCAACATGTCAGAATGTTCATATTTATTTTAATGATTAATTTGATTTATATTCCGTTTTTTTGGCATTGTACGATTACTCTACAACCAGTAGCTGCTTACTTAAGGAACTGTTGTTAGGCTTTTTCTGATGATGTCAACTGGCTTCTATCAATGCAGCTCATGTGCTACAATGCATGACTCCTCTGGATAGAGCAGCTGATGGGTAATCTGTTGCGATGCGGCTATGGCCGAAGCCATGAGCCGCCTCTTACCTCTGCAGCCGTTCTAACCAGGCCGCAGCCTGACTTCCTCATGGCCCAGAGGCCGCTATCTCACCGCTCCCATGGCCAGCTGGAGACACCGATGCCACGGACCTCTGTGGCCACCCGCCATCTTGCCGGCATGGCAGTAGCCATGCCGGGCTGTGTTTCGCAGCCTGAGAGCCGCCGACGCTGCCATCTACCTCCGCGACGTGGAGGCCGCATCCTCGAGGTTTCCTGCGGCATTGGAGCCGATCCTGGAACCTGCCTGCAGCTTGGACGCCGCTGCTTCCTCGTCGGGCTGCCCTGAGGCCTGCTCTGTCTCCTCTCTGGCTCAACGTACAGAGGCAGCATGGCCACTGTCCTGGGTCCTGCCCCTTCCTTCCTAAGGGATGGGCCCGTGGCTACTTGCTTGATTTAAAGGGCCAGCCAGGTGGGGCCCATCTGAACTCCTCCCAGGGAGTTGCCTGCTTCTCTGTCAGTCAGTTCTTGCTTCAGCAAGGAGCTAGTCCTCCTTGGCTAGTCCTCTTAAGGACTTCTTGTTTTGCAGCTCCTGCCTTGCATCTTGACCTTCTTCCATGGATCTTCGTTCTTCCTGGTCTCTGTCCTGATGTTCCTTGCTTGATGTCCTGATGTCCCAAGTTCCGTCATGTTCCCGGTCCTAATGCACCAGGAGGTGGGACCCGTGCCTCCGGAGATTTACTGCTTTTACTCCGAGTTTCCATACTCCAAGATGTTACTGGTTCCCTAATTTCGACTCCGGAGGATCTTAGAGGTTTCCTCTATCCCTGCGCTATGAGGACTGTCTGAGCCTGTCCCGATCTCCTCGTGGTCCGCAACCAGGCAAGCTGGCTGTGTAGGGCGCGAAGGAGACAGTGTGGTTCGTGACCAGCCCCACGTGCTGTGTAGGGCACCTGAGGGTCTTGCTCATCCCTCTTGTTTCCTGTCTTCATCCCAAGCTCCACTCCATGTTCCAGCCTTTCATTCAAAGCTCCAATGCTTATGAACTTCTTCCACCGTGACCTCTGTCCGGCCTACAGCATCTGCTATACCCTGTGGTCAGGTCCAAAAGGGTTTGGAATGGTCGGAGGACCACTCAGAGACCACCATTGCGATGGTGGTCTCATGGGCATGCAGGTCGGCAGAGGGTTCGAGACTGGATCTGTCCCTCACCACAAGGGCACACATTCTCCTGTCCCATCCTGTAGAGCTTTCGGTTGTGCCCAATCCCATCATCAGCGCAACAGGATTGCCAAGCCTTGAGTGTCCCGAGACTTGAGGCCGACACAAGCTCCAACATAATCACCAGTATTTTAATGTGTGATCTGTATTTCATTGTGTGACCAATGTTGTTTTCGCAGTAGTACTGGAGTAATATGCTCAAGACAGGAAAATTAGGGCCTACCTTCGGATAATTTTCGTTCCTGTAGTACCAAGGATCAGTCCAGACTCCTGGGTTGTGCCTCCGTACCAGCAGATGGAGACAGAGCCAAACTTGTCAGGCTCCCCCTATATATACCAGGGTGCCACCCACAGCCTGTCAGTTATAAACGCAATGTCAAAGCAGAACTCTGACAACTAAACACTAACTAAAACCCCCCGGCATAGTAACCGGAGGAAACCCCACGCCCACAGTCCCAACGAGAGACTAGCCCCGGAAAGAAAAAATAGCATATAGCTACTCAATAAGAAAATCACGCAACCTTCGCATAACAGAACAAACACAGCGGACTCTCCGAAACTGAGAAAACAGAGAGGATTGGACTCTGGACTGATCCTTGGTACTACAGGAACGAAAATTATCGGAGGTAGGCCCTAATTTTCCTTTCCCTGTACGTACCGGATCAGTCCAGACTCCTGGGATGTACCAGAGCTGATATTACTTGGGATGGGATCCGGAGAGGCCTGCTCCTAAAACACCTGCTCCGAAGTTGCCATTCCCCTTGAACCCCGAACATCCAAAATATAATGAAGTGCAAAAGTATACCAGGATTCTAAGAGGCAGCCCAGTAGATCCCCCTGTGTAGAGATCTGCATACACTATCCCAGGAAGCCGCCTGGGACCTAGTTCGAAAGGCCCCTGAGCCTTCGCGGAACCAATTTACCGCAAAGGGAATTATGCGGACCCTAAATCTCCTTCACCCAGCAAGCCACGGTAAGCCTTGGAGGCCCTACTTACTCCTCCTTTGGCCCTGACAAACCAGAAAGAGGTGAGTAGAAATTCGATATCATTTGACACCCCCAACTACCGCCGGAAAGATCCGCGCATGTCCACCTCCTCAGATCGCTTGCCAATGGCTCCGACCCCTGGAGATCCTGAAGGAAGGAAGGAAGTTTCCACATCCCGGTGCAAGGAAAAATACCACCTGTGGGAGAAATAAGGGAACCATGCGTAGCGTCCCCCCGCAGCGTCTCCCCGGCTTCCAGTATTCGCAAGAAAAGCTCCCTGCAAAATAGGGCCTAAAAACCCCTGACACTCCTCTGGCAGACGCAACCACCACCCAGACCACTATCTTCAACTTAAGGTCCTTAAAGTTGCCTGTTTTGAAATAGCGTGAAGGGAGGAGCACATAGGGCTTCGAGGACCACACTCCAATACCAGGAAGTACACTGAACCTTCAAGGTGTCCGCAACTGATCCGCCCCTCCGGGACCCGGGTCCAAACCGGATGTGCCGCTAAAATCTTCTTTCTTCAATAAACTCCCGAACGCCACCGAGAACCGCTACCGTGACCCCTTAGGTAACCACAGGATAGCCACAGGATAGACCGAGTGCCAAACCATCCTGTAGAAGTCAAATAGCCTGAAAACGGAAGCCCGAGTAACGGGGATTGACCGTTCAACGTACCATGAATCGAACTCCTTCTGTGATCTCAGCAAGGCGGCACCATCGCGTCAAAGTAGCCTTTGCCCCTTAGCCGACGCCTTTTCAAAACCATGCCGCCCCGCCCAAGCGATCTACCTGATCGAAACACATAGGATTCTGGTGGAGGAAATCCGGAAGACACGGCAATCACCCGCGGTCCCTCCACTGCCAGGTCGAGGAAATAGGCAACCATGGCCTTCCTGGCCATCCAGGAGTCACTCTAACAACCTTGGATGGATGGGTCTTCATGCGCCGAAGGATTCCGCTGATCAGAAGCCAAGGAGGGAGACGTACCGAAGAATCCTCGTGGACTAACAGCAACGTCAGGGCATCTGCTACTCTTGCCCCCGTTTCTCTCCGGCGGGCCAAGAACCAGGGAGCCTTGGCCTTCTGGAACATCGCCCTCAGGTCCCTAGCCGGCGTGTCCCATCTGACGCAGATGAAATGGGAGGCCCTGCTGTCAGATCTCATTTCTCCTGGGCCCGACACACTGGCATCTCAAAAACCGCATGAACGTCGCCGACCCTTGTTATGCGAGACGCCGCTATGCTTAGCATGTGACGCTCCATCCACTGCCACAGGCTACTCGAAGACCACCACTTGACTTCTCGGTCCCCAGTGCCTAATGCTGTAGGTCACCATTGTCGCGTTGTCTGAAAGGACCCAGACCGACTCTCCTGGGATCATAGATCGGCCGATGTGACTCGGACGTAGCCCAACAGTCCTGAACCGACTTCTAACCCCAGAGCAACGGGACTCGCAACCGTGGTGATCCCCGTCCATTCTGGCTTCATCAATGGTGATGGGAGAAGACTGCACCGACACTGGGCTCCATCGGGGGAGCAAAGCGGATTGTAATGGATCAAGTGTAGCCCCGCTCCGATGAAAGGAATACCGTTCCCTGGGTAGTATCGAGCAACGCTCTTAGGAAAACTCCCGGGATTGAGAGGGAACGAGAGGACTCCTCGTGATGTTTGCCACCGCATTCGCTTGTGATGGCGACCCAACAGAGGGGCTCCGACTGCGGCCGAAGAGCCAACCGTCCAGGTACAAGGGTAACAGTAGTCCTCCCTCCGCGGCAGTGCCGCTACAACCACCATGCCTTTGATAATGGTCCGCAAGGCTGGACAACTGCACGCCTGTCCTCCCCGATGTATCACCGGAGATGTTTCTGGAGATCCGCACTGAGCCCGCCAAGAAGATAAGCCTCCGTGAGATTCAGGGATTCCAGGAATTCCCGCCCGGCCGTATCGATGCAATAGCGGGCCGTGGCGCCCTTGTACGAAGAACGGGATACGCCGCCAGGCTGGCTGGTATGAAGGGTCCCAGTTCATCCCTATAGAAGAGTTCTTGGTCACTAGGCGGCGTGGACCGACCCGGCCTGCCTCGTGGTGCGGCCTGGGCGGCCTGTGGGTCGGCGCGTGCGCGGCTCACAGGGGCGTGGAAAAAGTGGGGCAGCATCTCAACATTGAGACTCAGAAGATACCAGATCCAAAAGCAGAAGTCCTGGGTATCCTTAAAATCTTTGAATTACCTTCATATCCTTGCCTTGCCTTGCCCTCTAATGCTATCCTGGATGCAGTCATGACTAGGGCTTGGGAATCTCCATTTGCCAGCCCACCAACCTCTCATAAAATGGATTTAAAATTCCATATGAGGCAATCACAGTTTTATTCTATGGTGCAGCATTCTCATGCCTCAGTGGTAGTGGAGTCAGCTATGCAGAAGGCCAAAAAATCATGTCTGCATTCAAACACTCCACCCGGAAAGGATTCCAAATACTTGGATGATTTTGGGATATGGGCTTTTCAAACAGGGATGCTAAATGTGAAGATTCAGTAGCACCAGTTCTATATTACACAGTACCTGTACGAGTGTCTCCAATCTCTAAAGCCCCTTCTTCATGAGGTGTCCTCAGACCACCGACCTCCTGAACAGTTCCATGACTTGAAGGAAGGGTTAAGGCACATCCTCTGAATGGTTTATGAGGGCTTCGATACCTCGGCCAGGTCCACAGCAAACACCATTGTTGCCCGATATTTAGCATGGCTTTGAGCGAGTGCAATTCATGAAGACATGCTTGAAAAACTTGCTGACCTCCCCTGTCTCCCAGATAATCTCCTTGGAGACAAATTGAGAGAGTCTGTAGCACAGCTCAAAGAGCAGACGGTGTCCATTATATCGCTAACCACTCCTTCCGATGCATCTAGGTGATATATCTCATCCTATAGGAAGCCTTATTACCAACGGTGTCTCTACAGGCCTACCCATCCTACCGGCCTCAACCATATACATCAAGTCGCCTTTAGCCTCCTCAGCAGCAAGGATATCGATGACGCCAACGCCTTCCTCGAAAGCCTCATCTACCTCAAGATAGCAATCCCCCTAAGTCTCCTCAGGGCTTTTAGGGACTGTGAACCCATCTCTACTACTACCAGTAGGGGGCAGACTTTCCCACTTTTTTCCAGGATGAAAGGCGATCACATCCAACCATTGGGTCTTACAAATCATCCAGGATGGCTACTCCCTCAATTATGCATCCATCCATTCTGTTCCACACCTGGTATGCCATAGACACCTGAATGCACAGTATGGACCACTTCAGCAGGAGATCAACAAATTGCTTCACCAGAAGTGCATTCGCGAACTACCCTCGGCGTAGTTCCACCAGGGGTTCTACTTCCAATACTTCCTTATACCCAAGAAGTTGGGGGGGGGGGGGGGTTACGACCCATCCTAGATCTACATTCTCTGAACAAATACTCTACAAGGGTGAAATTCAAAATGACGTCACTCAAATCCATCCTGCCCTTCCTTTACCCCAAAATTGGATGTGTTCACTCAACCGCAAGGATGCCTATTCGCACATACTGATGCATCTCACGTCCTGGCAGTACCTATGCTTCACGGTCAATGGCTGCCACTTCCAATACAAGGTGCTCCATTTTGTCCTTTCCTCAGCCCCCAGAGTTTTTACGAAATGCCTAGTGGTAGCGGTGGCTCACCTCCGACACAGGGTATTCAAATATTCCCCTACCTGGACAACTAGCTGCTGGTAGCCCCCAACCCATCCCTCCTACACCCCATTTTCTCTCAACCATATGCTATCTGGACAACCTGGGACTGCTTGTCAACTACGAGAAATCAAATCTGCAACCCACTCAGGTCTTACAATTCATTGGGGCTCAGATAGACACCATCCGGAACAGAGCTTTCCTTCCAGAATCCCGGGCCCTTGCCCTCACATTGCTAGCTGGCCACCTACAAGAGACCACCATTGCTCCTGCCCACCAAATCCTGACCATCCTTGGGCACATGGTGGCATCTATATATGTCGTTCCACACACTCGCCTTCACATGCGTCGTTTACAATGGGGTCTGAAGTCCAAATAGAGCCAGTTCTGTAAACCTCTCTCCACTCCCATCACCCTCACGTTCAGCATGAAACGGGATTTGGAGTGGTGGCTAACACCATCGGCACTCACGATAGAAGCACCTCTAAGGCCCCCAGTATATCATAGTGCCTTGCTCATCTTGCAGAAGTGTGGCAGGATCTCCCGCATGATTAAGATGGACATTGAGTCCACCTTTCACTTGTTTCCGGTCTGCTCAGATTATTTCTCCCTCCTGGGTTTAAAATTCATGGGTTCCTACTCCTTTCACAAGTGCATACCAATGGGCTGCTCCATCTTGTGTGCCTATTTTGAGATGTTCAGCTCGTTTTTACACTGGGTGGTAACCCACCAAGGAGAAGCTGATTCCATTTTCCACTACCTGGATGATTTCCTGATTGTGGGCCCAGGTGGTTCACCTGTCTGTGACAGGCTATTCTGGCTCTTCCAGACAGTAGGAGGCAAGTTTGGCATCCCCTTGGCTGCTGACAAATCTCAAACCCCCTCTGCCACTCTAAAGTTCCCGGGGAAAGAGCTGGACTCCCAAGGGTATGGTATGTAGGCTCCCTTCAGATGAGATAGTGGCCTTGGCAGGCCTCTCAAAAGATGTGTCCCTTTCTCCAAAGCATTCTCTGAAGCAAATGTATTCCTTAATCGGAAGCCTAGAAACACCCCAATGGGCAGGGTGTTTCTCTAGCGCCTCATCCTGTCAACAATTGCATACAGAGTGATCATCACGATATTAGATTCACTGAAGCAATGTGTGAGGACCCCAGTATGAGGATCTGCATTCCAGGAAGACTTCAACGGGGTCACTGTTTGGTTTCCTCCACCGATTTCAATCACTTATCTCACATTTATTTATTTATTTTGGATTTTTATATACCGACATTCTTACATTACATGTAAATCATACCGGTTTACATAGAACAAAAAACAGCTGGAGAATAATTCCATAGTCTGATACAGTGAACAATTACAAATTAAACTTGTTAACAAACTAAAAAGGGTACATAACTTGGAAAAGGTTTCTATAACAGAAAATGTACAAAAAAAGATATTAAATGAGGCACCAAGGGTTGCACGAAGGGGAGCACAAAGGGGAAAACCCCTTTGTTGCACCCCTTCGTCACGCGATGCACGGCGCGCGGCGTCTGGTGGTGAGGCGCTTTTCAACCGCCGACGAAGGTCTCTGTGACGTCGTGGGAGGGGGCATGGTCTCTCTCTCTCGCGATGTCATCTCACCTCCCGATGTTATAGTTGCCTCTCAGTTCCTTTTCTTTTTTTTTTAACTTTTGAGGATGGAAATTAAAGATACTGCGGGGGCCCTAGATGTAAATGGGCCTCCCTGCTCGCCCATGCCCGGCAGCAAGGTGCCCCTCAACCGCCGACGAAGGTCTCCATGACATCATGGGAGGGGGCGTCGTCTCTCTCTCTCGCGATGTCATCTCACCTCCCGATGTTATAGTTGTTACATTGTTCTCCAAAGCCACTGGGTCCACCTGGTTTGGGGTGTACTTCCAAGGCTCTTGGTGCACCAGTACTTGGCCATCAGACTGGGTACGGAGGGGTGTCATAGAGAGGATCAATTTCCTGGAACTTTTTCCCATTGTGGTAGCTCTCCATATTTTGCAATCCAAATTGAGCAATAGCAGAGTGGTGTTCTGGTGTGACAATTCTGCTGTAGTAGATGCCATAAATTCCCAGGCTGCCAAATGCCCACTTATGGCTGAGCTCCTGCATGAATTTGTGCTGACATGCCTAAAGCTGAACATCACAGCTAGGTCTCACCATGTTCTGCGGGTTCATAATGAGATTGCCAATTGACTTTCTTATTTAAGTGGTCCCGTTTCTGAGTTGGCCCTAGAGGCAGACAACTGGTGCCAGCATACATCTGGTCCTGTGGAACAATGAAGTATTCAAATTGATGCAATGGTCCATAGCCTCTGGAATGTGGAAGGCCTACACAAGGAGTTGATTGGGAGAGGTTGGAGAGGAGGGGCCATTCCAGAGGACTTAATGATAGACTACATCATTGCACATAAGAGCACGGGAATGTCGTGGGGTAGCATTAAATCTCATTTGGTTGGGCAGGCCTTTTTGGTTAAACTGTGAGGATCACCTAACCCCGCCATTTACTTTGTGGCCTATTTGTGGGCTGGGCCTGAAGTGAGACTATCGCAGCTGTGGCATACTATCCCTGACATAGCTTCTTTTATTTACAAGGTGCTCCTCTTTTGCCCTTTCTTTAGCCTGGCCTTTTTGTGGCACTGATGGTGGGGAAGTTGGTGTCGGCCATGCACTGGGTATACAACTGGACCGGCTTACCGTTGTCAGCGGTGGCAGTGTCCAGCAACAGGTATAGTGCTCTGCTATTCAAAGGTCCAAGATCGATAATCTTGGTAAAGGCCAGAGATTGGTCCTGTCTGACATCCATGAGTTGTCTACTTATCCTATTAAAAATGCAGGCTACCTGGCATCTCAACTGGCAAGTGGATACCACTTCTCAGGCAATGACGATCTCCACCTCCTTAGCTGTTTTCAATTTACTGCAGTCTTCCAGAAGACACTTGTGATTTACAAGCTGAATATTACGGTCTACACTCCTTTAGAAGTGGAGTGGCCAGTACTGCAGTGACATAAGGCCTTCCGTTTCATGCCAGTGCTTGGGCAGATGGGGTTCTGTGGTCTACATTTCCTACATATAGCATGCGGATGGCACCCTGGGAAGTGCTTGCATTTAACCTGCGGTTACTTTTATTAGTCATCATAGGTGTACCTGAGAGGCCCAAGATGGTATAGTTCCTAGGTCACTCGTTCGTTTCCTGGACTGAAAACGCCATGCATAGGCAGAAACCCCTCAGTTGGTGGCAGTCCGACGCGCAACACTGGAAAGCACAGTGGTTTGGCAAACCAGGCATGTGCTAGTCAGAGCTGGTTCCCTTCGTATGGTGGCTGTTACCTGACCTTCTGGAGCCCGGTGATCATCCAACGACATTGGTAGATACCCCTCATGCTACATTCTGCTTAAGACTATAATCTGTGACCTAGCCCTCATTGCTTTGTGGCTATCATGGGTTACTTTGCTATGGTCGGAGATCATTCCCCATTTTAAGTTTGCACATAAGACAATTGTGGTCAAGGAGGGTAGCCACAGTTAACAGACAGATAGACAAGGCAGTTTCCCTACTGGTAGGCGGGAGGCTCACATTCACTTTGACTGGGTGGTTCTCTCTTGTGCCAACCTGTATGAGGATGGGGTTAACCTGTCCAACTTTGGCATGAGATTGTTTCTATACTCGCTTTCAAAGCTTTATTAGCTATATACCTGTACTCATGTAATCTGGTTATATTCTAAAAAAATAAAAGAGGTGGAGGAGGTGGGAGGATTTTAGAATTGTGGCCGCGGTTGGGTTGAGGGTTGTGCCTTCCTTGCAGACACAGGCACTTGTGATCTGGTGAGGCAAGGATTAAATTTGGCCAGTGTCTGAGCCTCTGAGGAGGGGGAACATGCTGCTGGGAAAGAAATGGTTCCAAACAGACCACCTTTGCAAGACGTATGAGATGGAGCTACAACTTTGGCATTCCACTTGTAAGACCTAGCAAGACAAGGCTAGTCCTTGGAAATACTGCCCAGGGGCAGGATTGACCCCATCACTCAACATGGGGCCAATGAATGGATTCAGCAAGTGGTGGCTCAGGGCTCATGCCCCTGGTAGTGATTCTGTGGACCGGGCGATGGTCTTGGCTTTGCTGCGGTGCATTATTGGTGGGGAGGGGAAGAAGGGAGGGTAAAGTGGGTATATATGTTGAGGCTCCGCACCTTAGGTTTGTAGTTGTGATAAAGTAATAAAGTCAATAAAGCTGCAGCCATACTTTTCCAAATGTGAATCAAGATGTTTCCCCTTTGTTGTAACTGAGTGTATATGTTGTGGGGTTGAGGCTGAGGGGGGGGGGGGGGGGGTATGGAAAGGTGAGAGATGGGGGCGACAATGTTCCGGGTGCTCTGGTTAACGGGCAGCTGCTGCCCCAACTGGCTTTACCTGCATTGAGTGGACTGGCACTGCTAGTAATGGGATGACTAGGGCCTTCTCACCATGGGTAGCATGTGCTGCCACATCACTCACCAGGTGGGTTGGAGGGCATCAAGAGTCTGGTGGCATGATTTATTTATTTAGTTAGTTGTTTGTTTGTTTGTTTTTCTATACCGATGTTCAACTAGTGTTATCACACCGGTTTACATAGTAACAAGGAATCCAGGAGCTCAGGCCTTGCTATGCAGCATGGATTAGAGGTGGTGGGGAGTGGAAGGAGAGGCTCAATGCAACATCATGTTTCCCTTACTGTCTCAGCATAGGTATGGCAACCACCATGAGGTAGCTGTGTTGCATGCTGCAAACTCTCAGCAGCATGTGTGGCTGCATTCTGATGTCGGTGCTGACAGGGATCTGAGGATTGGTCAGCTGGTGATGTCAGGGACAGGGACTGCAAGGGGTTTTAATCTTGGTTGCAGCGATCTCCCTTTTGAAATCACTGCCACACAGCCGGCTGTTCATGTCCTACCCTCCCTGTCCCATTCAAACAGCCAGGGGTTATCCTTCTGTGTAGGTATCTGGTTTTATATTCGTATTAGATAATGCCTGTATTAGATAGCATTGTCACAGCGAGTGTCTGAACCTCTGGGGAGGAGAAAATACTGCTGGGCCAGTGTTGGTTCCAAACAGACCACCTTTGCAAGGACCATGAGTTGGCGCTACGGCTCGGCTTTCTCCTGGCAAGACCTTGCAAGACATGGCAAGCCTTGGATGCACTGCCAGGGGCAGGTTCGACATCACTCGATATGGGGCCAATGATGGATCCAAAGTGGTGGCTTGTGGCCCTTGTTGTAGGACCAGGCAATGGGCTTGGCCTGAAACTGGTCCATTATTGGAAGAGTAGAGTGTGGGTGGTAAGGCAGTACATATGTTCAGATTCAGCACCTGAGGTTCATAGTTGTGTTATTGTTAAGGTTAATAAAGCTGTGGCAATACTTTTCCAAAAGTGAATCAAGGTGTTGTTCCTTCTGTTGACTGTATATCTAAGGGAGGAGCGGAGTAGGGGAGGAAGCAAGTGCCAGAGGTGTCAATGGTCCTGCTGTTCAGTTGTTATGCATGTGAAGTTTTGTTAACCACTTTAATTGTCTTTTGGACAAATATGCAGTATATAATTGTTTTTTAAATAAATACATACATATATACTTTATGCCTTGTGGGTTTTCAATGCTTCTACATTCTGTATTGATAGCCCATACTATTTGCCTCTGTGCTTTATATCATAACCTACACTCTGTCTCGGGGGCTTTGCTACAATCCATGATGTTTGGTACAGCAAACGCATTACCTTTTGATGTTGCTGATGTGTTCAAGCTGTTTGGGCTACCCCACACTGTATGGCTTGGGGGTTTTACGCTTCCACACAGTTTTTATAGTCCCCACTATTTGCCTTGGTGGGTTGGATGCCTCTGTGCTGTTTTGAATACCACACATTCTACCTCTTGGGGTTCTGATGCCTCTTTGGCATTTGCAATACCACAGACTCTATGCCTTTAGGGTTATGACATCTCTATGCTGTTTGCTATACCATGCACTGTACTTCTTGCAGCTTTTGAAGTGTCCATGCTGTTTGTGATTGCTATCACTCTATGTCTTGGGAGTTGAGATACATCTATTCTTTTTCTATACCATACACTCTACCTCTTTTGGATGTCATTACTTCTGTGCATATTGTTGCATCTGTGCTGCTTGTGAGGTTATTTTGCCTCCATGTTATTTGGTATAAAACATGCTCAGATTCTTGGTGGTTTTGATGGCTCCTTGCAGCTTGTGATACCCCACACTTTACACATTTGGGGGTAGAGATGCATCTGTGCTGTTTTTATACCACACGCTCCCACCTCTTCGGTTGCTTTAACATGTCTGGCGATTTGTGATACCCCACACTAAATGCCTAGGATGTTTTTGTTGCTATATGGTCTTTAAACTTACAGTGCTAACACTCCTCTATTCCCATATCCACAATGCGTGAGATTGAGCATAGAGGACACGTTAGCTCAATCAGGGTTTGAAGACCACAGGGCCATTATAAGAGGGGGAGCTGAAGAATGGACCATGTATAGGTTTCAGCTTTTAGAACTCCTGCTCTCTTTCCCCAGCAAATGAGGTATAAAGTGGCAGCAGCAGTGGAGGAGGAGTAAAGGGCCTGTGGATCCTGCCTGCGGGGGTTGCACGAGTGTGTGAATGGGAGCCTGCTTGGGATGGGGATGTGTGTGTGTGTCTGTGTCTGTGTGTGTGGTAGAGAACCAAATAGGCAAAAACAAATGCTAAAGTGTTCCAAGAAATTACATATAAATGTCGACCTGAAGTAGCAATAATGTATATCTATATAAATAAAAATGTAAAATAGTTTGGACGTAATCGATATATCTCAGAAACTACTGCACCAATTGCTTTCAAATTTGGACACAACCTTGCTTTCACTTTCGGCAAGGTTCTTCTCTATCTAGATTACATAGATGTCACACGGTTACAGATAAAAACATGTTTTTACATGTGTGTGGGGAAAACAGCGACATCTGTTGGACAGACATGCACACACGCTATCTACCTTGGGAAATGAAGCTGCTGTACTGCGTGGGCGCGGGCGGGAGTGCACGTCGGGCACAGCGGGACCACCATGGCGCTGGGAGGAGCAGCAGCAGCGGAACGGCGGCAATATCGGACGTGGTGGTGTCGGCCGGCCGAAATTCGACATCTGGGAGGAGCTGCGGCTGTGATCTGGTATGGCTCACATGCACGACAGGGAGGGATCCTCGCTGACCTTGCGTCTTTGGGAGCGGGCCACGCAGAACTGCACAAGAGGGAGAGGGATGGGGGGAGAGGGATCAGCTGGGAGGGCATTGTGAGCGGGAGGGGATCAGAGTCAGGGAAGGAGATTCAGAGAGGGTGTGCTGTCACTGATGAAAGGGTAGGGAGTAGGCGGGGAGAGGTGACAGTGAGGGGAGAGAGAATGAAGGGGGCGGTGAGTGTCAGGGGAGAGACACAGAGGGGAGAGGTGAGTGTGAGGGGTGAGAGTTGGAGTGAGGACAGGGGAGTGAAGGGGGGGGGGTTAGTGACCAAAGGGGGAGGGGTGAGTGTGAGGGGAGAGAGTTGGAGTGGGGACAGGGGAGTGAAGGGGGGGTGAGTGACCAAGGGGGAGGAGGATGTGTGACTGAGGTATATGAGCGAGGGGAAGGGGGAGGGGGGGGAAAGAACCTGACTCTGCCACTGCAACGCGTGGCCAGGTACCACTAGTATTGTATATAGATGCTTTTTTTTTTTACAAAACCATTTTTTTATTTGCATAAATATATGAAAACCAAATACAAAAATACCATACAACTACATGTGTAAGTTATACCTAATAAAAGGAGACTATCATAGCGTCTTATATAAAATAAACATTTTATGTGATAGTGAAAAACTTACAAAATGTCAATAGCCACAATGTATCTTGCATCAACCAATACTTATGTAATTGAAGGAGGGTATGCTGTGTTTAAGCCAGCATTCGGTCATATTTTTTGACATGTGAGTTCTCCATTACTCCGTTCATAATATAATAGCAAATCCTCTTGCCCTTTTTGTTTCGCCATGACTGCTTTCTTCAGGGGGAAGATCGCTGCTGCATCGAGGACCTTTATTGCTAAAAAGGCAATAAGACAATGTGTATACAACCAATATGATATTTTAATGTTATTTAAAAAACATTCTTTATGAATTTAAAACAGGACTTACACTCCCTGACATCTTATGTGCTGCAATAGTCTAGTAAGAACAATTTGCAAAGAGATGTTGCTATAGAAGAAGCATCGTTCACATAGACAATCTCCAGGAGGTTGAAATAATCTACAACCAAGTTTTACAATTAGAGCTTAGAAAAGCTCAAATTAAGACACAGACTGTGTCATGGTTCATAATGCTAGACCATTAGAAACAATAACATAACAAAAGGTAAAAGCTATCTGAACGGAGCCTACCTCAGTCTTCCTGCCACTATTGTTTGCAGCAGTGGAGATCATATGGGATGCCAGTAAAGGAATGCTGCCTGCACGAAAAGGGTGAATGCACAGTGACATAGTATTGACGGCAGAAAAAGACCAAATGATCAATCTAGTCTGCCCAGCAAGTTTCCTATGATAGCAACTGCTGCTCTGTGCAGGTTACCCCCATGTTTCTGTTATGTTTCAGTTAAGGGTAGTAATTGCTGTTACTAGCAACAGTAACATGGGATAGACTTAGTTTTTGGGTACTTGCCAGGTTCTTGTGGCCTGGATTGGCCACTGTTGGAAACAGGATGCTGGGCTTGATGGACCCTTGGTCTGACCCAGTATGGCATGTTCTTATGTTCTTAAAACAAGGCCTTGTGACCCATTTAAATACACCTGAGACGTTGTCAAGAAACTGCTGAGTCACTTACTAGTAGCTTAATGTAAACCATAAAATAGAATGAGAGACAACAAGAGCTTCCACAATAAAAATCTATAAAAAGGCTTCCATTCAATAACTGCGTTAAGACCATCTGGAGCAGAGGTCTTCCTCTTAACAATAATTTCTTGCTTACGACGTTGCAGCTGCATAGATATAGTCCCACCTCTGGCAGAGTGTAAACATTGTATGCCAAAAAAGCTGAGTTCTCTTAATGAATGGTTACATGCTAGCCTCCTGACCCCCCCAAGCTGGCCAAAAGTTCCGTTTGTGTCCAACGAGGGGTCCGGGAGCGGAACTGCGGTGGACCACGTGACGGTCGCGTCACTCTGATGTGACGCGGACGTCACGTGCTCCTCGCAAAGGAATAGAGGAATGGCTTCCTGACTCCCCGCTGGACCACCAGGGAGTTTTGGTAAGTCTTGGGGGGGGGATTAAGGAGGGTGAGGGGTTTAAATTTTTATTTAGGATCAACGATCGCGATTTCCAACGTATTCAACATAGCTATGTTGAATAAGTTGGAAATCCGATCGTTTTTCGCCTCATCACTTTTTTAAGTTAAAAAAAAAAGTAGCGTTTTACATATAAGTTGAAAACGAATGCATACCCCTAGTGAT
Source organism: Rhinatrema bivittatum (assembly GCF_901001135.1). Classification (NCBI taxonomy): domain Eukaryota; kingdom Metazoa; phylum Chordata; class Amphibia; order Gymnophiona; family Rhinatrematidae; genus Rhinatrema; species Rhinatrema bivittatum. Next base: position 72,806 of record NW_021821221.1, read on the forward strand.
AATCCCTTTTTACTGGTCCTTGGTGAGGCCTCACCTGGAGTACTGTGTTCAGTACTGGAGACTGTATCTCATAAAGGACAGAGACAGGATGGAGGCGTCCAGAGAAGGGCGAAAAAATGGTGGGGGGTCTCCATCACATGATTTATGAAGAGAGGTTGAAGCACCTAATATGTATATCCTGGAAGAGAGGAGGTGCAGGGGGGGATATGATACTTTTTCCATTGAAATATGAAACTTTTTTCCATTGATAAGAAATCAGTAGATCTAGGAGTCACATAATGAAACTCCAGGGAGGACGATTCAGAACAAACATCAGGGAATATTTCTTCACAGAGAGGGTGGTGGATGCCTGGAATGCCCTTCCAGAGGAGGTGGTGAAGACAAAAATGGTGAAAGATTTCAAAGGGGCATGGGATAAGCACTGTGGATCCCTAAAGGCTAGAGGATGGAAGTGAGGAAAAGAATGCATGGGGGTAAGTTGCTGGTGTTGCGGTTATTTATTTATTTATTTCAATCTATATGTTTCAGTCGGACACTGCAGGCGAGGTGGTGGACCCTTGGGCCGGCCTAGTTAGAGAGATGGGATAGGCCGGGAGGCAGAGCCACAGGTAGAGAGTGTTCACCCGGGAACCAGGAACCCCCCAGGAGGAGCATGTAGGGCACTGGGACCAAGGGACTTGGCGAATAGACAGAGAGTCCAGAGGCAGGGGTGGCCTTAGGCCGGGACCAGAGTGAGCAGGAAAGACAGGAAGTCCAAAGTACTCTGGAAGCAGGGAACCGGCTGTACAGGGCCGAGGGCCAGCTGAAGACAGGGCAGCGGGCGGCAGCGGAACTGTGGCAAATCAGAGCTGAAGCAGGCTGTAGGCTGAAGCGGAGTCTGTAGCAAACCGGAGCTGAAGCAGGCTGTAGGCTGAAGCGGAGTCTGTAGCAAACCGGAGCTGAAGCAGGCTGTAGGCTGAAACGGAGTCTGTAGCAAACCGGAGCTGAAGCAGGCTGTAGGCTGAAGCGGAGTCTGTAGCAAACCGGAGCTGAAGCAGGCTGTAGGCTGAAGCGGAGTCTGTAGCAAACCGGAGCTGAAGCAGGCTGTAGGCTGAAGCGGAGTCTGTAGCAAACCGGAGCTGAAGCAGGCTGTAGGCTGAAGCGGAGTCTGTAGCAAACCGGAGCTGAAGCAGGCTGTAGGCTGAAGCGGAGTCTGTAGCAAACCGGAGCTGAAGCAGGCTGTAGGCTGAAGCGGAGTCTGTAGCAAACCGGAGCTGAAGCAGGGTGTAGGCTGAAGCGGAGTCTGTAGCAAACCGGAGCTGAAGCAGGCTGTAGGCTGAAGCGGAGTCTGTAGCAAACCGGAGCTGAAGCAGGCTGTAGGCTGAAGCGGAGTCTGTAGCAAACCAGGGTCAGAGGCAGGCAGCGGGCTGAAGCGGAGTCGGAAGCAAACCAGGGTCAGAGGCAGGCAGCAAGCTGAAGCGGAGTCGGAAGCAAACCAGGTTCAGAGGCAGGCAGCAGGCTGAAGCGGAGTCGGAAGCAAACCAAAGTCAGAAGCAGGAGACGTGGAATCACCAGGAACGCAACTAAGACCAACTATGCAGTTGCGAACCTCGTTGCAAGGCAATGAGAGAGAGTCTGGGCGCCGGTTATATCGGAACTTGGGCGTGACGTCAGCTGCACGGGCGGGGCCAGGCTTCTGGGCGATGAGCGCTCAAGATGGGCGTCCTCGCGCGCGCGACGGAGGAGAAACAGGCACGTAATGGCAGCTGCTACGTGGAGTGAGAGAAGCCCCCGGGGTCCAGCGCAGGCGAAACGCGGCGATTCCTGAAGCGGAGGTAGGCAGGGTTGAGCCCTGAGCGGAGGGAAGCGGTGGAGACCGCAACAGTACCCCCCCCCCTTTACGACCCCTCTTGAGAGGCCCGGGTTTCTCTGGGTGATTCTGATGGAAGTGCTGCAACAAAGATTTGTCCAAAATGTTGCGGCTGGGCTCCCAAGTGTTGTCCTCATCACCGCAACCTTCCCAAGCGAGTAGGTACTCCCACCTACGATTGTGGAAGCGAACGTCCAGGACCCTCGCGTACCTGTTAGGTGGGATCATTGTCGATGGAGTTTGATGAAGAATCTGGCGGTTTGCGGAGACAGCGGGAGAGGACTACGGGCTTAAGCAAGGACACGTGGAAGACATTGTGGATTCGAAGTGAGGATGGCAGTCTCAGCTGATACGAAACTATCCCCACTCTCTCAGCTACCTGGAATGGCCCACAAAATCTGGGTGCAAATTTTCGTGAGGGGAGGCGGAGACGTATGTTCTTGGTGCTAAGCCAGACCCAGTCCCCTGGCTGGTAGGTAGGAGCTGGTCGTCGGTGGCGGTCGGTCGCCTGTTTGGCGGAAGAGGCTGAGCGGAGTAGCTTGTTCTGGGTTTATTGCCACAATGTCTGTAGCTGGCGTGCTGTCAACTGGGCGGCTGGTGAGGTGCTAGGGACAGCGAGTGGCAGTGGAGGTCTCAGCTGTTTTCCGTAAACTAGCTGGAATGGTGATAGCCCGGTGGCTGCGTGTGCTTGATTGTTATAGGCAAACTCGGCCCAGGGCAGTAGCTCCGACCAGTTGTCTTGTCTTTCATTGGTGAAGGCTCAAAGGTAGGTTTTCAGGGTCCGATTCATCCTTTCGGACTGTCCGTTACTCTGTGGGTGGAAAGCTGTAGAGAAGCTGAGTTTTACCTTGAAGCACTTGCAGAGAGCCCTCCAATAGCGTGCAACAAACTGGGGTCCCCGGTCAGACACAACATCCTGTGGAAGGCCATGTAGCCTAAAAATATGCTGGGCAAAGAGGAGAGCCAGCTCGGGCGCCGAAGGCAGCTTGGGCAGCGGGACTAGGTGCACCATTTTCGAGAAACGGTCTACGGTAACCCAGATAACCATTTGACCGCGAGACATCGGTAAGTCCACCATGAAGTCTGTAGCGAGGTGGGTCCAGGGCTCTGTGGGAACTGGCAGTGGTTGTAAGAGACCACATGGGGCACCGGGACTGAGTTTTTGACGGGCGCAGGTGGGACAGGAACTCACGTAGGTGCGTACATCTCGTTGGATGTTGGAACACCAGTAGAAACGGTTGATGAGTTCCAGGGTTCTCTCGCGCCCTACGTGTCCTCCAGTGAGGGAGTCATGAGCCCAGCGTAGTGTCTTTAAACGATCTCGTCGAGGAACCACAGTCCTATCTTGGGAGAGGACTGTCAAAGCAGACAGGCGAACCTTACTAGGGTCGAGGATATACTGAGGAGGTTCTTGATCCTCCTCGGAAAAGGAAGTCCGGGAGAGAACATCAGCTCGGAGATTCTTGGCCGCCGGTTGGTATTGTAAGATAAAATCAAAGCGGCTGAAAAACAAGGCCCAGCAGGCTTGGCGAGGGTTTAATCATTGAGCCTGAGATAAGAATTCTTTGTGGTCCGTATACACGGTGGTCGTGTGTCGAGCCCCCTCGAGCCATTGCCTCCACACTTCAAAAGCAAGCTTGATTGCTAGCAGCTCCTTATCACCAATGGAGTAATTAATCTCGGCAGGGGAAAACTTCCTGGAGAAGTAGGAACAGGGGAGGAGCTGTCCAGAGTTGGAGTGTTGACTGAGGACTGCCCCGACGGCAATGCTGGAAGCGTCAACTTCTACAATAAATGGTCTGGTGGGATCTGGGTGACGGAGACAGCTGTCCGAGAGGAAAGCTTCTTTCAAGTCGGTAAAGGCTGTGACTGCAGCGTCAGGCCAATTCTTGGCGTTGGCTCCCTTGCGGGTCAGGGCCGTAAGAGGAGCGACTCGGTGTGAGTACTGAGGAATAAAATGTCTGTAGAAGTTGGCAAAGCCTAGGAACCTCTGGAGAGCCTTGAGCCCTTTGGGTTGTGGCCACCTAGTTATGGCCGCAACTTTTTCAGGGTCCATTCGAAAGCCGGTGGAGGAGATGATGTATCCGAGGAAGGGCAGAGTCTCAGCCTCAAAAACGCATTTTTCGAGCTTGGCGTACAAGTGGTTATCTCGGAGGGCCTGCAGAACTTGTGCAACGTGGGGACGATGGGTCTCCAGATCCTTGGAGATGATGAGCACGTCATCTAGGTAGACGATGACATGTGAGTGGAGCATGTCGCGTAGGACCTCGTTCATGAGGTTCTGGAAGATGGCTGGGGCGTTGCAGAGACCAAGGGGCATTACTAGGTACTCGTAATGCCCATCCCTGGTTTTAAAGGCCGTCTTCCACTCGTCCCCGGGGAGAATGCGAACCAGGTTATAGGCCCCTCGGAGGTCTAGCTTGGTAAATATGCGTGCTCCCTGAAGGCGGTCCAAGAGCTCAGGGATCAGAGGTAGCGGATACCGATCTCGCTTGGTAATGGCATTCAAGCCACGATAGTCTATACATGGCCGGAGGGAGCCATCCTTCTTGGCCACGAAGAAGAAACCGGCTCCGGCAGGTGAGCGAGAAGGGCGGATAAAGCCCTTGGCTAGGTTCTCAGTCACATATTGGGACATGGCAGTGGTCTCTGGTAAAGACAAAGGATACACCCGGCCACGGGGAGGCGTGGTGCCTGGCAGCAAGTCAATCGGGCAATCAAAAGGCCGGTGTTGAGGGAGTATCTCAGCCGTCTCTTTGGAAAAAACGTCAGCAAAGCCCTGATATGGTTCGGGCAGCAAAAGCGAGGAGCAGAGGTGCAAGGGTTTGGGTGGTCGAGGGAGATGTAAGCAATGTTCAAAACAAAAGGGACTCCATCGGACCAGCTGAAAGTTATCCCACTGTATTAGGGGCGAGTGTTGACGCAACCAGGGTAGTCCAAGAACCAAGGGATGCACAGCTCGTTCCAGGACTAGCAGTGAGATCTCCTCCGAATGGAATAGTCCTGTTTGGAGAGTCAAGGGGGCCGTAGAGCAGGTGATGAGTCCAGGGAGTAGGGTGCCCTGGATTGAAGAAATCCGCAGAGGAGGAACCTTCTGTAACATGGGTAGAGATAGCTGATTCACCAGGTCGGCCACAATGAAATTCCCCTCGGCACCAGAATCGATGAAAGCACGGATCTGGAGTTCCCCACCGGGGTATTTCAGAGTTACTGGCAAGGTATATAGAGGAGCTGATCCTGTAGCGCCTAGGTGTAGCTCCTCGGTATAACCTAGGCATGGTCATTTCCCGGACGTTCTGGGCAATTGGCGAGAAAGTGACCCTTGCCTCCGCAATAGAGACAAAGGCCTAGCGAGCGACATCTCCTCCTTTCCTCCGGGGTCAGTGGGGATCTACCCAATTACATGGGTTCCCCACTGCTGACAGGAGCCGGGAGGACCTTAGGAGCCAGAGCTCTGGAGGCAGTGGATGTCTGTGGAAATGCCTTCCAATAGGCGCGGGTCTCTTTATCCCGCTGCTGAAGGCGGCGATCCATCCTGCCAGCGATATCAATCAAGTCATTTAGGTCTTCCAGGAGGTCCTGACCTGCTAACTCATCCTTGATGCGACTAGCAAGTCCCTCGAGGAAGATTCCCCTGAGGCAATCATCTCGCCAGCCAACTTCCATGGCCAGCGTGCGAAAGTCTATGGTGTATTCGGCCACCGGGCGATTCCCTTGCCTGAGGTGCAAGAGTTCCGAGGCCGCTGTGGTCTGGCGTACAGGGTCATCGAAAGCGAGTCGAAAGTTAAGGACAAATTCCTGTAGATTCTGTAGCAAGGGATCCTGACGCTCCCACATGGGTGAAGCCCAGTCGAGGGCCTTACCATCCAGTAGAGAGAATATAAACGCTACTTTAACAGCGTCTGAGGGGAAATGCGCAGGCAAGAGAGCAAAACGCATGTAGCACTGATTTATAAAACCATGGCATGTCTTGATATCTCCGGCATACCGGGTAGGCATGGGTAACTGAGTCACTGAAGCTGAACTGGGTGCCGGTGCCGGCGGAAGGACTGGAGGCGGTTCCGGAGAAGAGGCCTCCAGACGAGAGACCAGTTGTTCCACAGTAGCAGCGAGTGTGTCGATACAGTGCTGTTGCTGCTGGAGGCGCTGTGCCATCCCTGGAATGGCCTGCAGGCTTAGGGCCTCCGCCGAGTCCATGGCCTTGCAAAATGTTGCAGTCGGACACTGCAGGCGAGGTGGTGGACCCTTGGGCAGGCCTAGTTAGAGAGATGGGATAGGCCGGGAGGCGGAGCCACACGTAGAGAGTGTTCACCCGGGAACCAGGAACCCCCCCAGGAGGAGCCTGTAGGGCACTGGAACCACGGGACTTGGTGAATAGCAGAGAGTCCAGAGGCAGAGGTGGCCTTAGGCCAGGACCAGAGTGAGCAGGAAAGACAGGAAGTCCAAAGTACTCTGGAAGCAGGGAACCGGCTGTACAGGGCCGAGGGCCAGCTGAAGACAGGGCAGCGGGCGGCAGCGGAACTGTGGCAAACCGGAGCTGAAGCAGGCTGTAGGCTGAAGCGGAGTCTGTAGCAAACCGGAGCTGAAGCAGGCTGTAGGCTGAAGCGGAGTCTGTAGCAAACCGGAGCTGAAGCAGGCTGTAGGCTGAAGTGGAGTCTGTAGCAAACCAGGGTCAGAGGCAGGCAGCGGGCTGAAGCGGAGTCGGAAGCAAACCAGGGTCAGAGGCAGGCAGCAAGCTGAAGCGGAGTCAGAAGCAAACCAGGGTCAGAGGCAGGCAGCAGGCTGAAGCGGAGTCGGAAGCAAACCAAAGTCAGAAGCAGGAAACGTGGAATCACCAGGAACGCAACTAAGACCAACTATGCAGTTGCGAACCTCGTTGCAAGGCAATGAGAGAGAGTCTGGGCGCCAGTTATATCGGAACTTGGGCGTGACGTCAGCAGCATGGGCGGAGCCAGGCTTCCGGGCGATGAGCGCTCAAGACGGGCGTCCTCGCGCACGCGCGAGACGGAGGAGAAGCAGGCACGTAATGGCGGCCGCCACATGGAGTGAGAGAAGCCCCCGGGGTCCAGCGCAGGCGAAACGCAGCAATTCCTGAAGCGGAGGTAGGCAGGGTTGAGCCCTGAGTGGAGGGAAGCGGTGGAGACCGCAACACTATATACCAGTATTAAAAGATATCATACTGGTTTACAATCTAAAACAATAAATTGCATTCTAAAACAATAAGATACATAAAAAATTAAAACAATAAAATATTCAAATCCAATATTAATTAATAAAAAAAAAAATAAACAGCATATGTGAACATACTATCAACAGTGGTACTACCCTTAACCAATAAGTCTTCATATATTGATGTAACTCATTATTGCTCTCTGCTTTAACGGCAGGGGGAAAAGAAGAAAAGGGGAATTAGATTCAGACAGCAACCAACAAGGACATTGAATTTTATGGTCTTGGCAAACAAATAAGCATGGGGGTAACTTGCTGATGCAGCTGTTACTACCCTTAACCATTGAGCCTGATACTTTGGAGGTAACTCCAACATTGCTCTCTGCTTCAATGGCAAGAGGTAATGGGGAATTGGACTCGCACAGCCACCAATAAGGGCCCTGACTTGGCTGGTTTGGGAAGCTAAGAATGGGGGTGACCTGTATGGCACGGCAGATGCTACCATAAGCTTGCTGGACAGACTGGATGGACCATTTGGTCCTTTTCTGCCTTCATTTTCTTTGTTCTATGTTTCTAATAGGAGAATCAAGTTTCCTAGTCCGTATGCAGCTCTTGTGCTGCATACTCCGTGCCTTTCTGGCCGATTTTGTGTGGCCTGTGAACAATTTTAAACATGGGCATTGAATATCATTTATCACCGGAGTGGTGTTGCAGTCAAAATGCTGACAAAGTCAAAATTTAATATTTAAAGTTGGATGTTGGGATGTTTGAATATGAAGAACACTTTCACAAACAATACACTTCTGGAAAGGAACAGTCCGACGGCTGAGTGGCTCAATAGTTTTGAATCCGTCATCACCAATCTCTCACGCAGGTTTGAGCCCCATGCACTTTTTATGTTTATTTAAATTTAAAAAAAGCTTTTTGTGAATAAAGCATCTATATATAATATATACATTAATGCTCCTACATGTGGATGTGTGTGCGTGTATGTATATATATATATATATATATATATATATATATATACTAGCTGTACCCTGCCACGTGTTGCTGTGGCAGAGCCTGGTTAAGTGGAAAAGAAAGAAAAGAGAAAGCGCACGTTTCGAATATGTTTAATTTCACAATGCTTGTGGGTATACAATATTTTTAGTTGTTCCATTGTTTGTGCAGATATAGAGATTGTAAGGTTTGCCGACTCTTGAACACGCAACATATAATTGTCCATGTGAAAAGCAATTGGTTTCTAGATCTAAATCGCAGAGTTGTAAAGATTGCCCTTGAGCTTTATTGATGGTTATTGCAAACGCTAATCGAATTGGGAATTGCAATCTCTTACATTGAAATGGCAGATCTGTTGGAATGATAGGGATGTGAGGAATGAGTACATCTTCACCTTTGAAAGGTTCTGTCAAGATTGTTGCTTCTATGACATTGCTCATCAAATTTTTGACAGCAAATCGTGTGCCATTACAAAGCGTTGGCTGGTTGATATTTCGTAACATGATAATTGGAACGCCAATTTTCAATTGTAGTATGTCAGGTGGCATGCCTGGGAGGTCGAGTGAATTAAAAAATTCTGTGGGATAATTAACTGCTTCATAAAGTTTGATCTTCAGCGAGGCATTATTTGGCTGAAGTAAAGCAGATGGCTGAAAGGTCTGTTAAATGACTGAGGTGAATGGGACCACAATGTCCCAAGAAAGAGTGAAATGCAAATGAAAGTAATGTAATTTTCCTAGCTAAGACGCCCCAGGCCATAACATGCACCTAGGATGCAGAGTGTGAAAAGAAAAAAAATGAAAATAGTTGGTGGTAAATGTGGTCTGTCCCTGGGCGTGGCTAACCAATTTTTTACTCCCCATGTTGTTTTGCGGTCTGGGGAGGGCTATTTCAGAGCCTTCCCCAGATCGTGCAACTTTTGTCTTTCTTTTTGTGTGTGAACTCCCCTCCCCCAAACCCGCCCCCCATCACAACCGTTCTCTGTAAATAACCACCCCACACCCTCCTGCCCTCCCCCCCAGCCCAGCAAAATAAATGATTTGACCTCCCACCGGCGACATGTCAAGCAAGTACTCCAAATCCTCCAAGACAACCACCTATATGCGAAGCTTGAGAAGTGCCTTTTTGAACAAGAGTCACTGCCGTTCCTGGGATATATTATCTCTGCAACAGGGTTCTACATGGACCCGGAAAAGGTATCTGCGATCAAGAAGTGGCCCTGGCCGGTGGGCCTAAAAGCATTGCAGCGCTTCTTAGGGTTTGCTAACTTCTACAGGCACTTCATACCTCAATACTCCCAACTGGTAGCCCCATTAACCGCGCTAAGAAGGGTGAAGACGCTCGAGCCTGGTCCACCGAGGCCTGTAGAGCGTTCGACAAACTAAAAGAGGCCTTCCTACTGGATACCTGCTTACGCCATCCGGATCCACAACAGCCCTTCTTTGTTGAAGTGGACGCCTCTAGCGTAGGCGTAGGGGCGGTCCTTTCTCAGAGCTCCAGTACTGGACATCTTCTACCACGCTCCTATTTTTCCAAGAAATTCACCCCAGCCGAAAGCAACTATGGAATAGGAGATAAGGAACTACTAGCAATCAAATTAGCCTTTGAGGAGTGGAGGCAGTGGCTGGAGGGGGCCAGACATCCGATCACTGTCTATACCGATCACAAAAACTTGGAATTCCTCAGCCAGGCCCAACGCCTCAACCCCAGAAAGTCTCGATGGGCCTTATTCTTCAGTCGATTCGACGTCTTACTCAAATACCATCCAGCATCGAAGAACGTGCAAGCGGATGCCTTGTCCCGCAACACCATTCTGGAAGAAAGGGAGGACCCCCCCGCAATACATCATTGATCCAGCCAAAATCTGCCTAGCCAGCACCACAGTCTCCACGCAGGGGAGAGTGGTTGTTCCACGAAGAGACCAAAGAAGAGTTCTTGAGTGGGCTCATGACTCTCTCACAGGCGGCCACGCCGGCAGAGAAAGGACCCTTGACCTACTTAACCGATACTATTGGTGGCCCAAGGTGCGGCAAGATGTACAACTTTATGTAGAGTCATGCCCAGTGTGTGCCAGGCAAAAGCCTATCAACGGTCAGCCATGGGATCTCTTACAACCTCTGCCAATACCCACAGAACCGTGGACCCACATCGCCACGGACTTTGTGGTGGACCTACCACCCTCGGAGGGAAACTCTGTAATCTGGGTCATCGTTGACCATTTCTCTAAAATGGTCCACTTAGTACCTCTGCCCAAACTTCCGTCAGCCCCTGAGCTGGCCCTTCTGTTCTCTCAACACATCTTTGGGCTCATGGCCTCCCACAGAGCATAGTATCTGACCGGGGCCCGCAGTACACAGCTCGATATTGGCGGGCTCTCTGCAGAAAGTTTGGGGTGCAGTTAAACCTGTCAACAGCCTTTCACCCACAGAGTAACGGACAGACCGAGCGAATGAACCGCTCCCTAAAGACCTTCCTCCGTAGCTTCATCTCCGAGAGACGGGACAATTGAACAGCTCTCCTCCCACGGGCCAAATTTTCTTATAATAACCATACCCACTCGGTTACCGGACTATCGCCCTTCCAGATTGTTTTCGGCCGTCACCTCAGGCCACCTGTAACAAGTTCCTGCCGCCGTTCCCTCACCAGCGGCACAATCATCAGCTCTCCAACTCCACTGCCTCTGGAAGGCTATCCAGCGACAACTCTCAACAGCAGCTGATAAGGCTCGAAGAGTCACGGATCGACATCGACGCTCGGCACCAGTCTTCTTGCCTGGCACCAAGGTCTGGTTGAGCACCAAGAATCTCCATCTGCTCGCATCTTCTCGAAAGTTGGCACCCAGATACTGTGGCCCCTTCCAAGTGGCAGAACGGATATGCCTGGTGGCCTATAGACTCTGTCTCCCTTCCTCGTTACGCGTTCACAAAGTGTTTCATGTATCTCTTTGAAGCCAGTGGTACACTCTCGTTTCCATCACCCGACACCAGTCCCTCGCCTCATCCTCGATGGCCGAGGACATCACTTACCAAGTACGGGAGGGTACTGGACATACGTTTCCACAACCGTCGTTGGGAATATCTCCTGGCTTGGGAGGGGTGCGGATCCGAAGAAGACACTTGGGAGCCCGCTCGAAATATTCTGGACAAATCCTTGCTGGCTCAATTCCACTGGGATAACCCCGGGAAACCTGGACCCCTAAGGAGGGGGCATAAAAGGGGGGGTACTGTTGCGGTCGCGCTCCTCACGAACGGCCTCTTACCTGGCTCCGGTCCCGGGGGCCGGCACGGCTCCCGACCATCCCGCTCCTGCTCCGGCCTAGTTCGCGGCGCTCCCACGAGGGAGACGCTGTCGGAATCTGTCGGCCCCGCCCCTAGGGCTCGTGCGCACGCGCGCAAAGGGAACCCTTTTAAAGGGCCTCTGGCGCGAAGAGCCGGGTCCACCCCCGGAGTAACGTCAAGTGCCGAGGGGGATTTAACTTGGCGTCTGACTCCCTTTCAGTGCCTTGCAATGCGGTCGCTCCTGGGAGTAAAGAGTTGCTGATCCTGCCAGCTTGTTCCTGTGTTCCAGATCCTGCCAGCCCGTTCCAGTAGTCCTGATCCTGGTCCGTCTCATTGTCTTCGACTTCTGCTGCCTGCCCTGATCCTGGTCCGTGCCTTCGGTCATCGCTCGCTCCATAGCTGCTCACCTAAGTCCCAGGGGCCTGGGTCCCTACAGGCTCCTCCTGGGGGGACCACGGGCTTCCAGGGCGAAGCCACCTAAGTCCCAGTGGTCCAGGCCTCTACAGCCTCCTCTGGAGGGGTCACGGACTTCCAGGGTGAAGATCTTGCTTCGGCTTGCGGGAGTCTGCCTTCCGACCGTCTCTCATCGCCGGTCGGACAAAGAATCCACTTCCGGATCACAACACTGTGTGATGTAAATCTCTAAAGTAAACATCTGCTGGACGTACACAGGATGTGCATGGAGGTAAAAGGTCAATCTTTGAGAAGCATAGGAACTTTCCAGAAGCCCTGGATCATCTTTGTGTCAGAGGATGTTACTTCCTGAGGGGCATTCCCTGAGGGGTTTAATGATTATCAGAGATAATAAAAGGCCTTGACCTTCCTGGGTCAGGGGCTGCTTCAGATTTGCACTGAAAGAAATTGGTTGGAGCTGTGATCCTCTCCCAGGACTGACAGAAGGGAGCAGCAAGGAGAGAGACAAGGATTTTCTACTAAAATCCCTAGGAGGCTAAGAAGGGGAAGCAAGGCTGCAATATCACCCAGGATTCACAAGACGGACCAAGTGTCTGACCAGGACAGGAGCTCTTCTGGACCAGGAAGCCAAACTGGGTCAGTGGGTCTTGTGCTGGGCTTGGAGGACTCTGAAGTTACCTCTGAAGGGTTTTTCCTTGAGCTGGAACAGGACATTCGAGTGAGTAACAATCCATCCACATCTAAGGACTGAAGGAAGCGAGGGGGCAGAGGTTACACAGAGGGATAAGAGGGGGGAAAGTAAGAGAGTTACAGGGGACCCTGTGTGCTACTAAGAGGCCATCTCTAAAGGTGGGAGTTGTGTAAAGAGGAGAAAAGATTTCCTGGACGGCGCCTTCTTTCCTGAGTTACATATCTGCCTGCTTCCACCCGACTGTCATTATGAACTCCCCTGAAGAAATGGAATTAAACTATATTTACCTTGTAGCACATTTAGAGACTGGAGAGTGACTTATTTACTTAGAGTATTCTCGGGCCGGCACTGGCCCTGCAGGGAGACCTGGCCCTAGCCCTCGATCCCTGGAGAACTGATCCCCTACCTCAAGGGTGTGAGTACCAAGCGCCCCGAGACTGGGAAGGTGACCCCCACGCAAGGGGAGGGGTTACAACAGCAAAACCTGTCAATATAATATAAAGTGACATTTTTATCTCAGCAGACTGAACTTGGTTCTTTCCCATGTAAAATCTATTATAAATACATAATTCTTCCCTGTGTGTGCGTGTATGTGCGCTCCTAGGGCACCCGATACCCTGGCACCACCATGGGATCTGGGGGAGGTGCTGAAGAGTCGGGCAGTGGGGGTGTCACTTGTTAGAGTTTGGATTGCTGGAGGCAGCTGGGGGGGGTTTGGTTGGCCTGGGAGATGGACTGAATACATGGGGAGGGGGGCAGCACAGTCATTTTGCATACAGGGCAGCAAAAAAGCAAGCACCAGCCCCGACACACGGCTGAATAGCAGCACTTCATTTAAGGTTTAAGGTTTATTTTTATTTATATACCGTCATCTCAGCGGTAGCCTTCACGACGGTTTACATTACAATAAAAACATAATAAGAAAGTTACAATCGTATATTTCTCTCCAGCTCTGGGGTCTTTTGATTTATTCTGTCCCTACATGAGAAAAAATGAATTCTCACCCCTCCCTATAGTTCAGAGATTGTGTGACGATGCCATTAATAAGCATTTGGGATGGAGCATGAAACCTTTAAATATCAGAACTGAGTTCTATGTACATTTGGAGAAGAAATGCAATGTGTTTATAGCAGTACTGAGTCTGTCCCTCCATCCATCAGTCTGTCTCTGTCTGTGTGCATCTATCAGGGCAGAAGCCTATGGATGGGCAGAGTCCAGGAGTTAGTGCTGAGTACACGAGGGGAGAAAGTCCATTTGGCTGCTTTGGTTTGGAAGCAGGGCGAGTACATGTTGGGCTATTAAAGACCACGGAGGCAGAGGACAGTGAGAAAAATACATTTATCTACTTTGTGCTAAACTTACTGCGTGCACTTTCACAATTCTGTCTGATCATTTCGCAAAGCACGTAAAGGCTCCATCCATTTCACTCACGTTTACAACCAATGGCTGTGATCCAGGTCAGATGTCACTGGACAGGGCCGGATTTAAGTTGCCACTGCCTATAGGCAAAGGGTACAGGGGAGGGTTTTGTCTGCATCCACTGCCACACTCTCCACGAAGGCAGAGTACAATTTATCCCCCTGTTTCCCCCTGCTGAAATGATCCCCTCTTATGTATCCCTCCTCACTTTTATGTTGGGACTAGTGATCCGCAGTCCCTCCTGACCCACTGATGCTCTGTTTCTGAGATTCCAAGCCAGGGGTTCTGTATCTTTCAGTTGGGTATAGATTTCATATTATCTGACAGTGAGGGGGTCATTTTTGGAAAGGTTTACATGGGGGCTGTTGTGTGTGTGAATCATGATATACCTGTGCATGCAGTCCCCTGTGTGTTATCTGTGAATTTTCAGGTTACTTGTACTTCTTTGTGAATAAAAATGAGGGTGTTTGAGGGATTCTGGGTGGGGTTGGAAGTCCATGCACAAGTGAATATTTTGTCAGTGTTGAACGTGCAACTTCCCCGCATGTTGTTACCCCTGCTAGTCAAGTCACGGAGATGAAATCACACTTTTATTTTGTCTGCAGTTTTTAGATGGAAGGTCAGGGGACCTTGATGGGGGTCTCAGGGGGAAGTGAGGGAAGTCTGAGTGAATTGGAGGAGGTGTCAGTGAGCTGGTGATTAAAGAGTGTGCAGAAGTGAGTATTTTCATAAGTGGAGAGCACTTATACATTATATAGTTCCTGCCTCTGCACATAAACAATGGGGTTATTGCATGCACAGGTTACAATTATTTCCTGTTTAAAATATATAGGGGCACTTTTATACAATAGGTACAGAAAGTATGTGGATTCCCTTAGTAAACCAATGTCCATGCTCAGACTCAGACGTGCATGCTTTCTGGGTGGAGATACGGGGTATTTGATAAACTCTACATTTCCCACCATACTATAAGAAAATTATTACTTACCTGCTAATTTTCATTCCTATAGTACCATGTATCAGTCCAGACAGTGGGTTATGTCCCCAATCCAGCAGATGGAGTCAGCACAAGCTTCGAGGGGGGCGTCACCATATATACTACTACCCCCCCCCTCTGCAGGAGTTCAGTATCGAGTATATCAAAGCCCGAGTAGAAAACAAAACCCCCGTATTGGATCAAGTTTATATAAACCGGCAACAATAGGCCTTGTAACTTTAGTAACTAACTGCAAACGCCCTACGAACTTGTAGGGAGCTGCGGAAACAGCCTGCCAACTTGTAGGGAGCTGTGAAAAACAGTGAAAACTGAGAAGTCGTGAAAGACATATAACACTACAGTACCTTAGAGAAGAGCGGAGCAGGATGAGAACCCAAACGCGGTGGCGTCTGGACTGATCCATGGTACTACAGGAACGAAAATTAGCAGGTAAGTATAATTTTCTTTTCCCTGTACGTACCTGGATCAGTCCAGACAGTGGATGTACCCAAGCTTCCCTACATCGGGTGGGTCCTGCGAGGCCTGCTCGAAGAACCTGCTCGCCAAAGTGTCCAGAGACTGAAGAGGTGAGGTGCAGGCGATAGTGCCTCGAGAACGTGTGTAACGATTTCCAGGTGGCTGCTCTACAAATTTCTTGAGAGGAGACTGAGCGAGCCTCCGCCCAGGAGGCCGCCTGAGAACGTGTAGAATGCGCACAATGCCGGGTGGGGGAGTCCGTCCCGCCCCAATGTAGGAAGCAGCAATGCCGGCCTTCAGCCATCTGGCAATGGTCGTCTTCGAGGCCTGAGACCCCTCCTTAGGACCGGACCAAGTACGAAGAGATGGTCAGAGGTCCGGAACTCATTTGTAGCCTCCAGATAGAGGCGCAGAGTGCGCTTGACATCCAAGAGTCGGAGAGACTTCGGCTCTGAGGAAGAGAAGGACGGCATTCCTTCCACCGTCTGGTTCACATGGAATGCAGAAACCACCTTCGGAAGGAAGGAGGGAACGGTGCGAAGCGAAACTCCAGAGTCGGAGAAACGGAGATAAGGCTCTCTACACGACAGAGCTTGCAGCTCCGAAATGCGTCGAGCGGAACAGATGGCCACAAGAAATACAGTCCTGAGGGTGAGATCCTTATCGTTTGCACTGCGCAGTGGCTCGAACGGTGGTCCCGACAGGGAGCGAAGCACAAGGTTAAGACTCCAGGAGGGACAAGGGTCCCCGTAACGGAGGCCGCATATGCTTGACACCCTTGAGGAAGCGAGCAATGTCCGGGTGCTGTAGAAGAGAGCCCCATCGCTCAGCAGCGAACCAAGGGCGGCCACCTGAACCCGTAGTGAATTATAGGCGAGCCCTTTTTCCACCCCCGCTTGTAGAAACTGAAGGATCTGAGGTACAGAAGCCTTTGCGGGTCTCATGGCCTGGCTGGTACACCACAGCTCGAACACCTTCCAGACTCGAACATAGGCCGCCGACGTCGATGTCTTTCGTGCCCGCAACAGCGTGATACTACCGCCTCCGGGTAGCCCCGGCGCCGGAGGTGGCGCCTCTCAAAAGCCAGGCCGCAAGACAGAAGAGTTCTGCCTGCTCGAAAAATACCGGGCCCTGATGTAGGAGCCGGGGGAGGTGCCCCAGCCTGATTGGCCCGTCGATCACCAGCTGTAGCAGATCCGCAAACCAGGGTCGCCTGGGCCATTCTGGGGTGACGAAAATCACTTTCCCCTGATGGCTTTCTATTCTGCGGAGCATCACCGATGGACGAGAAGTTGCATGACTTCGTCGGAGAGAGACCACTCTCCGGGGTCCAGCAGTTGGCGACTGAGGATAGTCCGCCTGGACGTTGTCCACTCCCGGCGATGTGTGAGGCCGCTAGCCGGACGAGATACGCTCTGCCCATTGCATCAGCAGCGCCGCCTCGAGCGCGACCTGGGGCTGCGCGTGCCTCCTTGTCGGTTGATGTAGGCTACGGAGGTAGCGTTGTCCGATAGGATTCTGACCTCCCGGTTCCGAAGAAGCGGCAGGAAATGTCATAGAGCTAGCCGGACCGCTCTGGTTTCCAGACGGTTGATTGACCACTTCGCCTCCACCGCGGACCACGTCCCCTGCATTGCGCTTCGATCGCAGACTGCACCCCAGCCTACTAGACTGGCATCGGTGGTCACCACCACCTAATTTGGCAAATCGAGGGACACGCCAGGTTCGACGGATCCAACCACCAGTCCAGACTGTCCCTGGCATTCTGTGGGAGCGGGAGGATCATCTGGTAGTCCTGCGACACTGGTTTCCAATGGGAGAGGAGCGCCCACTGTAAGGGCCTGAGGTGCACGAACGCCCAAGGTACAAGGTCGATGGTGGAACCCATCATTCCCAGGAGTTGCAGGTAGTCCCAGGAGGTGGGCTCTGGTAACGCAGAGAACCGTCGTGTGTGATCCCGCAAGGATTGAGCCTTGTCCTGGTGCAGAAAAACTTTGCCCAGTCGGGTGTCGAAGGTCGCCCCCAAAAAGTCCAAGCGTTGCGAGGGCACGAGGGAGCTCTTGGAGAAGTTCACTACCCATCCCAGGGAATGTAGAAACCGTACTACTCGAGTCACCACTGAGCGTCCATGGTCGAATGACTTCGCCTGGATGAGCCATTCGTCCAGATAGGGATGAACCAGAATGCCCTCCCTCCGGAGAGCTGCAGCCACGACTACCATGATCTTGGTGAAGGTGTGCGGCGCCGTCGCCAAACCGAACGGGAGAGCCGTGAACTGAAAATGCTGGTCCAGAATTTTGAAACGAAGGAAACGGTGGTGGTCCGGGCGGATGGGAATGTGCAGGTAGGCCTCCGTTAAGTCCAGGGAGGCGAGGAACTCCCCCTGATGCACCGCCGCAATCACTGATCGGAGCGTTTCCATGCGGAACCGAACGACTCGGAGAGACTTGTTGACTTCCTTCAGGTCTAAGATGGGCCGGAAGGATCCGTCCTTCTTGGGTACGACGAAGTAGATGGAATAGTGGCCCCAGCCCACCTCTCCGAAGGGCACGGGCGCAATAGCGCCTATCTCTCGGAGTCTGTCCAGCGTCAACTGTACCGCTCTTCTCTTGAGGGCCGAACCACAGGGGGAGAAGATGAACCTTCCCTTCGGAGGGCGGACAAACTCCAAGGCGTAGCCGTGTTTTATGGTGTCCAAGACCCACTGGTCTGAGGTGATCTGCACCCACTCCTCGTAGAAATTCGCCAGCTGGCCCCCAATCCTGGGGACGGAGGAGTGGGTGAGACTGGCATCATTGGGTGGCCTTGGGTGAGGGATTCCCAGGTCCGGAGGTGGCGCACGCGGGCCTACGACCGCGAAAGGAGCGCGACCAGGGCTGAGACCTGGAAGCGGAGGGTCGGGACCCCGTCTGTCTGTAGCTCCTGTAGCGTCGCTGCGCCCTGGCTCTGGTCCGAGAGGAGGCAAAGGCCCTAGAAGGACGGTATCTGTCCTCCGGGAGTCGATGGACAGCATTTTCCCCTAGGGACTTGATAATTTGATCCAAGTCCTCACCGAAGAGGAACTTACCCCTGAACGGGAGAGAGCCCAGACTCGACTTGGAGGAAGTATCCGCTGCCCAATTGCGAAGCCACAGCAGTCGTCTTGCCGCCACTACCGAGACCATGGATCTTGCCAGGACCCGAAAAAGGTCGTACGAGGCATCCGCCCTGTACGCCACTGCAGCTTCTAGCCGGTCCGCCTGAGCGGCCTCCTCGGGTGGCAGTTCTTGAGACGTGAGAAGTTGTTGTACCCAGAGAAGGCTAGCTCGCTGAGCAAGGGAACTGCAGATCACCGCCCGCATACCCAGTGCGGAGACTTCGAAAACCCTCTTGAGAAAAACTTCCAACTTGCGATCTTGCGTGTCGCGTAAGGCCGCTCCTCCCGTCACTGGTATAGTCGTCCTCTTCGTGACTGCCGACACCGCGGAGTCCACTTTCGGGACCTTGATGAGGTCCAGGAAGTCCTCAGGGAGTGGATACAGCTTCTCCATGGCATGGCTGACCTTCAGGGAAGCCTCCGGGGTATCCCATTCCCTAGTGAGAAGTTGGAGAAACGATTTGTGAATGGGAAAAGCCCGTGCTCTCGGCCGAAGCGCTGCCAGGACCGGATCTCCCTTCTTTGAAGAAGTGACGACAGCGGGGGCTACTGGAGCGGGCGGGTCCGGCGGCGGGTCCAGATCCAATTCCTGAATAATCTGTGGGATAAGGTCATCCAGCTCTTCCCTCTGAAAAAGGCGGAGGGTACGCGGGTCGTCCCCCTCAGGCGTGCCGTCCCCTTGTCCTACGTCCGGGAGGTCCGGGCCGCGTCCCAACTGGCCTGAAGCCGCCCCCACCGCCGCGGGAGGCAGCCATACCCTGGTGGGAGGCTGGCCGGGCCCCGCCCCCGCCGGGCCGGAGGGAGCCTGGGTGGAAGGCGACATCCGTGGAGCCTTGGCAGGTGGAGGTCCCGCAGGAGCTTCCAGGCCCTGCAGGTAGGCCGTATGCATCAGGAGAATAAACTCCGGTGAGAACCCCGGCCTGCTCGGGGGGCTCCGGATGCAGCCGAGTCCGCTGTTCCCTGTCCCTGAGGGCCTGGTTCCGGCATCAAAATCGGAGGGGAAACCCCCAAAAATCCAGTGTCCTCCCGCGCTGCCAGAGTCTCCTCAGGGTGCTGTGAGGGTAAAATGGCCGCCGTTCCCGCCAAAAATGGCGGAGTGGCCGGCCCGCACCGCCCGGGCAACGAGGAAACAAACGAAAACTCGCTGAGGGACTGCGAGGTGCCTTCCCCCCTTGGGAGGCACCGTGCGCAGATGCCCTCACGCGAGATCCGGGACCCCGGGTCGCTGCAGGCCGAGCAACGTGACGGCCGTGGCATCGGGATCGCTCTCTGAGACAGGCAAAAAAACCCGGCAGAAAGCAAGAAAAGCTTCGGGGGGGGGGGGGGGGCAGGCGCGAGGAGCGCCGCTGGGGGGGCCCGTTCGGCCTGCACTGCCGTCCTTCGGAACCGCAACAAAGTGCCGCGGGGGGGCCTTCCCGGCCACTCAACCCGCCCGAAAAATCCCTCCCCGTCTGCCTCAGCAGCCCACGAGGAGCTGCAAAATGGCCGCGGGGAGAGAGCAGAGACGCGGAGAGGCCGGCCCCACCGGCTTCCGCAAGGCACCGAAGGTGACCTGCAAAGAAAAGCAAGAACACTGCAAGGAAACTGAAAACCCTCTGAACTTACCCCCGGCCGAAATCGACGGGTCACAGCACGGCGCAAGACAGAGGAACAAGAGAGAGAGAGAGGGGAAGCCACGCCTCCCCAAAAATTGCAAGGGTTTTTTTTTTGTTTTTTTTAAACTAAATTGGAAAAACTTGATCCAAATCGAAAAGCAGCAAAGTCCCAAGAAAAGAACCAAAGGACAAGAGATAGCCTTACAAATTGTGGGAAACCCTGATTCCCCTACTCGCATCTGCTGGAGTCAGAAGATACTGAACTCCTGCAGAGGGGGTAGTAGTATATATGGTGATGCCCCCTCGAAGCTTGTGCTGACTCCATCTGCTGGATTGGGGACATAACCCACTGTCTGGACTGATCCAGGTACGTACAGGGAATTGCAAAATACAGCTTTAACTTTAAATGTACCACTTGTGTGTGTATGTGCTGACTTATGCACACCATTGAATATTATCCCCTTAATATTCTTACAGGTTAACCTTAAATAATTACTACAACTTCCTGGCCTTGGTTTTTGCAGTGGAGGAGATTAACGAGAACTCAGAGCTCCTCCCCAACCTCACACTGGGGTTCC